>NW_006800383.1:393203-409435 GCF_000485575.1 Poecilia formosa | reverse complement strand
AATAATAATAATAATAATAATAACAGGGTTGAAAACAGATTTTTACATGCAGTGTAAAAAATTTACTTTTTTTTTACTGTCTGACATTAAAGCAGACTAAATGTTTTATGTTTTCAGTCATTGGGGATTACCGAAATAATTTCTATTTGCCAAATTAATGAGAAAATTCATTTATTTGGTTAATATTTTCATTAAAGTCTGTAAGAAACTATGCCTTTCAACTGCTTCCTTTTGTGACATCATTTCCAGATGCCTGAAAGGAAAGCACTATTTTTATCTGTTTAACAATGATACCCAGGGAATGTCAACCCATGTTTCCGGTCAGGTTTTATTTCACAGAGAAAATGTGTGACCTCACATGACCTTTGGTAGATGTTGGCTGAAGCTTGAAGAACGGTGTGATTATTAACCGTGAAACGAGTTCTGCACTGACTGAAAGGCCGCTCAGTGAAGAAGAAGAAGCCATTACATCAAAAGGAACATGAATAAACTAAGTTTGGACGATTTTATGTTACGTTAAGAGGAAAATGAGGAAGTACGGAGATGGTAGCATTATACTGTGGGCTGCCAAACATTAAGACATTTTTTCTATGTTTGGCTTTGAACAAGTAATAAAATTATAATTATCCTGGCATTTAGCAAATTCAACCCATTTTTAAATAAACCTACAGGTATTGTTTCATTTAATGTTAGAAAAAAGATTGTGTTTTTATAGTGTATGAAAAGATCTGGTTTCAACTGTACGTGTTTCATGTATAAAAATGTTTGGGGTTTTTTTGCACTCTCACAGTAGCAATTCTAATTTAAAACAGTGTTAGTGACTAATAAAATAGAGGCTTAGTCATCACAGCTACAAAACAAACCTGAAATTCTTTGTGATCAAATTTTGCGAATGCTCCTAAGATCCAAGTTTACCTTTGTGTGATGCTACGATTCCTAAAAACTCACCAGCTTAGAGTAATTTAGCTGCTCCCTGTAGCTTTTGTGCAATAATTAAGTGTCATGTATATGATGTGCAAAGAAATAACCAGGAGAAAAACTTGACACCCGAAACTTTCAGGGTAGCATATCGAGTCCAGTGCAGCAGTGTTTTAGTGACACGCTAAATAAAATATGTTGTTTTCACTCTGTTCCAATGATGTGCTACCCTTTTCGTATTGTGTTGCTTGCTGTCGTTACGTTTAATCTAGGGCGTTAATACAATGTGTAAATGCGTCATTGTAACAGGAAGATAAAGCCATTCATTATCAGACGTTGTTTCTTCTGTGTGCTTTGTAACTGAGATGAACAGACCTGCAAAATGGTTCAAATATTTGTGAAATTCTTTAATTTCATCGTGATTTAAAGAAGAGCTGAAACAAGAACTAAATCACTTAATTTAAGAGCCTCCTTAATAATAGCACATTATAAAAGCTGATTTTTCAAATCCTTGCGCAATCTTTGCAAAAGTTAACAAATTAAATAGATACTATGTTTAATTACTAGTATTTTTTTACTAAACTTAATTACTAGTATTTAAGTTAAACTACAGTTAAAAATTCAGGATTTGATTATTTGTTACTTTTTCTTCTGCTTACTCATTTGAAATGTACACTTCTACTAAAACATTTTTATTGAAAGATTTCTCTGAGTATTGGGGACACAAAGCAAGTATACATGTTTCAAATTTACGTTAAAAAAAATTAAAGAAAGAACATTTCTGCTCAGTGGAAACACCAGGGCTGTTTAGGTTTGTTTCTTTTACACAACACTTGCACTTTCAAAAACCTTAAAATAATTTAAATTCATCAGCTCACCTCCATACTTGTTTTTACTTAAGTTGATTTAAGTAAAAACAAACAAAAAAACAAAACATTTAGATTGCTGTTTAGATAGGTAGGTTCCCTCTCGTTGTGTAATCATCTCTCAAGTTTGGCCTTTCTGACGGCAGTTAACCAAACCCAAGCATGACTTAAGTGCGAAAAAGATGCTTTTCAATTCACTTGGTGCTGGGTCAGTTGGTGTTGACCCAATTCCGGTTTTTTATGTTTTTATTTTTTGCCTTAATGCGACCTGTATCTGATCTTTTCATGACTGAACAACACAGGTGGGATTTTTTTTCCGAATGCCACTTGGGTATCTGATTCAAATGTGACCGAACCGTCAGGTCGCATTGATCCGACCTGAACGTCACTGATACTCGACAAATGTCACTATTCTGCGTCCTGATAAGCGCAAGGGGGAGAGTAAACAACAAACATGTAGGACGATAATGAGGATTAAGTTGTTAATATCCTGGCTGCGGTCAGACAACTTCAAAATCATAAGCTAAGCTCCACCGTTAGCATCCATGTTTACTTCCGCAAACAATGAGCACTACCTCTTCCTTTTTTATGGCGGTTGGCAAAACACAGGACGCTCTCGATGTGTGACGTCATTGCGCCCTCTACTGCGCGTGCGGGACACTTTCAGGTCGTTTGCAGTTCACACTGGAGATCACATACAGCTCACCTATATATTTGGAAGTGTGAATGATCACTCCAAAGAAAATCCGATTTGACAAAAAAATCGGAATTGGATCACTGCAGTGAAATCTGAATGAAAGCACCGTGCACTCAACAGTTCCTTGTTCTGATTGCTTTATCTACTAATTATGTTTAATTTAAACAGGCATAAATTTAAAAAGGAGGCAATTTAGTAACTAAAATGCTCTAACTCTTTACTAGGTTATCGAAGTAGTTTAAAAAGCTTTCAGAATAGTTTGGATATTTTGGTTTGTTTCAAAAGGATGCAATCCAGTGAGAGGAACTAGTTATACAGACTGATACAGTCTTCAATTAAATTAAAGGAAGTGGCAGCCATTACGGGGAAGGATGGTGAGCTTGAAGGACACAGCGATGATGTAGTCTTGGCCAAGTTGATGACAATTTGCCATTGCTGCAGAAGTCCTGAAGTCAAAGGCGTCATCCAAAGCAGTTTGTCAGCCTGTAGATCATCCACAGTCGGCTTGAGGTCAAACTGAAGACAGAAGATTGGAGGACAGAGTCCAGACAGAAGATCGGGTCAAGACGAGGTGAAGGGGAGATGGCCCGAATGGAAATGAGACTAGCCAAAAAAAATATCAACTTTTGAGGAGAGTTCATGTTAGGAATAAACAAAATAATGTTTCTTAAATTTGTAAAAACTTAAATGATTAAAAGTCTGAGATTTTAATAATATTCACATTTCTAAGGATTTTGTTGTTGCATTTTGAACCTGCTGCACTTTTGTTGTACAGTGTTGCAAATGTAGAGTTGAGCATTTTGTCCACTAAAAAATAAAAATAATCCAAAATCTGAATAATCCAAAATCTATCATTTACATGAATAAAACACTATTATAAGTCTAGCTTTGCGAAACCACAGTTGACCTAAGCTCTTTTGAGTGGACATTTATTGACTTTGACTGAAATGCATTTTCTATTTAAAAAAATAAACAACTGACAGATTTGAACTGCAGGCAAATCAGGTTGATCTTTAAACTCTTGAACTAAATAACACCACTGCAAAGCTTCAAAATTAGACTTTAGTTCATTCTGGAACAACCAGGGTTTCACAGATTTAGTTGTGCAGAAATGATCTGCAATACAATCCGAAATGTTGGCTTTTGCCCATTTTTTGCACATGATCCTGACCTTCGATTGTACTCAAGACATTTTAAAGTCCACAGTACTTTGATTTTATAACCACAAAATTCAAATTAGCTCATTATGATTTTATGTAATAAACCAACAAAGTAGTAGATGATGGTTCAATAAAAACTGGCAGTCAATTTGTATTTAGTCCTATTTACTATTCCTGAAACCAATCCCGGAAGAAAAACCTGTTAGATGTTGTAAAAAATTTTATATTATTTAATCTATTTCTAAACTGAAAACAGTCCTTGCATTAAATTACCTAATTTATTTTCGGGCGCTACACTGAATATGCCTTAAACTTCATATTAAGCTTTTCACCCAGCAGATGGCGCCAAATCTAAAGTCCCAAATATTGTGTATTCCAGTGAAGTGGATTTTAACTTCTGTATCCTTCCGCCCTCTGTAAGACAACAAACTGCTCACAGTGGGATGACCGCTGCTGATGGAGATCATGAAACATCGCTCAGCATCTCTTATAGGTGTCGACAGAAAAGGCTCAAGGCTGTGATGACATAGAAAACATGTCATGATGTGAGTTTGAGAAGCTGAAAAAGTCTCAGGAGTAATCTGACGACTCAGCGTTCTTAATAATCTGTCTCTTCTGTTTAAATCAGTCCTCTGATCTGATTTGTCACGCCAACCCTTACAGGATGGACTTTGAAAAAAAAAGAATATATTTTTATGTGATTTTGCTTTTAATCCACACAAAACTCAGTTTAATAACTGGAAACGATTATTTATCAAATATCCGACCAAAGGGTCCGGTGAGAAAACGTCGTATTTGCGTGTCTTCATGACTTTTAGGGTCTGTGGCAAATAATATGCAAATATATCAACATTCAGTTTTTGACATGATTCCTAATCGACAATATCTTGTGTTTTAATAACTTTATATTGTAATGCGCCATTTAAAAGTAGTTTAACCACACTTCCTGGCGCCATGTTTAATTCCAAACAGGAAGCCGTGGTTGTTTTGAAGCAATCTGATTGGCTAATAGGTTTTAAGTTTGCCCTACACTGCCCCCTACGGTTTGGCATGTTTAAAACAACGCTCAGGAGCTGATTTTTGAGGTTCGTATCGGTCCAGAATTGTTTTTGAGTTCTGAAACCGAGCCTGTGTGTATGACAATTATTTTTATTTAAACGATGTGATGGAGATATTCGAGTTATAAAAACCCAGCTATGTAGACAAGGACTCAAAAAGGGGGGTAAAAATATATGAAGGAGTCAATTTTTTTCTGACTTTCATTTGTAAAATGTTTTGAAAATGACAATTTTTGTTCTACTGCAATTTATACGTTTTATTAAAAAATATATTTTTCACATATTTATTAAAACTGTATAGCATAAGACTGATAATTGGTGTAAAATTGAGCTCTAATGGTTTCTCCCAGTCTCCCAGAACTAACTAGAAACAACCAATCAGAGCCCGGAGGTGGATCTTAGTGCTGCCAATCACCCTCTTTATGCTACGCTACAGCTAGCAGAGCCTGCTGTGAATGCTCAGGCTAGATAGCATAGCTACTAATGACGGTGGATAAACGGTTTTCTCTTAACCGTCGTCGTTTTTCCACCGTTAGCATATTTAGCAGCTAGTACATGTTGTTGATTGACAGCACTAAGACCCTCCACTTGGCTCTGATTGGTTGTTTTTGCTCAGGAGCGGTGTATTTCTTCAGAAATTTCTTCAGAAATACACCGAAGGCCATAGAAAAGACAGATAATCTTTTCACAGATTATCTGTCTCATATTTTACTGTCACAACATGCAACAGTTTTAACAAATATGTAAAAAACAGATTAAAAAAAACAACTTACATGCTGCAGCTTTAAGCACTACAATGTGTTGATGTATCATGTAAAATCATGATAAAGTACTTTGCATTTATTTGTGTTTGTAGCATAATAAAGATCAATTTGCCCTTTACTGAGCCTGTCACTGTTTCAGTTTGTTATTGCTTAATAGGAAGAACATACTACAACCTGCTCTGACCTCCAGAGAAAAGTGATCAATATATGACAAATTATATTGGAGTTTCTTCTCCAGCTTGTGTCACCATCTCAATTTTCACACAGAAGCTGATGCAGCAGGAAACCCTCAGCTGCTGAGCTGCATTAAATTGCCATCGCTGTCTGATGATTGCTTTTATGGATAACCCCATCGACTCTTCTCCATTCAATTACTCCACCCCGAGGTGAAAGATAACTCAGTTAGGGGGAGCTTCAAGCCTGTAGGAGGTCATTTTGAATTAAAGTATAATACCTCTCGTGCCGATACACAATCAGGCTGATTACGGTTGGAGTTGTTTTCCGCCACTCTTCCCCGTTTGATTCCTCAGGTGATAGTTTAAGAACAATGGCAGCCAAAAGTCAAGCTTAATGGCTCTGACGGTGGCAGAGACAAACAGTCGGAAAGGATGATGGAAGAGTTGCCTGTCTGGCCTGGATTTTATCTAACACCCTTGAGATAAGCTGCAGACATAGAAAATGATTCCTTTGTTTGAGGATCACCAGCTGCAAAGAATACAATGCATGAATTTTATCAGCATGTCCTTGAGGAAGTCAAATATGAAGAGATAAATCCTCCCGTCTTTGTCAACCTGTGAATTCAGGCATAACTGTGAGTGAGGAGAAGAACTGCAGGTTAAAGCTGCAGTATGAAACTTTTTTTAGTTTTCAATATTCATTAAAACTGCCACCATGTTGTGATAGTAAGATATGAGACAGGTAATCTGTGGGGGGAAATGAGCTCCTCCCTGTGTCACTGTTGTGATCTGAAAAAAATGCAACTTCTGGTCAAAGATGACCAATTAGAGCCACGAGGAGGATCTTAGCGCTGTCAATCATCCTCCGGTATGCTGCTCAATGTGCTAAAGGTGGAGAAACAATTTCCTGTTGCAGAAAAACTGTTTATCTGCTATCATTGATGATATGCTAACTAGTCTAGAGGGTCACATACAAAGTTGTGGCAGGCTCATTATCTTAGAAAGAGATATAAATAGAGCCTTTAAGAAAATAGTTGTGTGCTTAAATATAATTTTATTAGTCAGGTTAACCACTTGAGTCCTAAGTTTCAAATCTCCACCTGGATATTTCTGCTTATTTTAATCGTACAAAGTTCTTTAAATGTACTGTGAGTAAATATATTTGCTAATTTATCCATAACAACTGGAACATTCAATATCTAGCAAGTTATTTTCGCAATTTACCATCTATTAAAAGAGCGTCCCTTAGATTAATTTCACTTCCTGCTATGGCGGGAGTGAAATTACCGTAATAACCTGATATTGACTGGAAAGTGCAACGTCTCCCCTTCCAGAAACCGTTGAAATTTTTCAGATAGCACAAAATGCAGTCAAATTACAGTACTGCAAATTTGGCTGGATTGTCACCGACACGTTCAGCCTAGAAGGGTTAAAGCAGTTTTTATTTGTATTCTATCAAAATACATTAATGTGAAAAAAGTTCGACATTATTTAACATTAAGAAGGACTTATCAAATATTTATTCATATTTGAACACTTTAATGAATAGTTTTATTTGAGTATGTTCATGATCTTGACGTGTCCTGAAATAAAAAATAGTTTGACAGTCTTGGTTTAGAGGGCTGTATGAAAAATTATGGCGGGCCAGATTTGGCCCCCGGGCCTCGAGTTTGACACGTGGTTTAAGAGTTTGCTCAGTCTTTGCCTTTAGCATATTTAAGCCTAATAAACAAGAAAAGTCAAAAGAATTAATAAGTATTTAAAAATGATTTTGTTGGCAGAATTGGATTATGTAGTACTAAAACAATGAAGATTAAGAAGAAAACTAGACAAACGGACGACTATTTTGTTTATTGTATTAAACAGGGGCCGTAACAAACCCATAATAAAAAAAAACAATCCTTTGATGTCTGACTTTCTCTCTCTCTCAGAAAGTCAAACTCCTCCTTTCTTGATTCACTCAGGGAGTTTCTGCCAGTTTGTCTTCAGCACCATCCGCGCTGCGTTTCTGCGGCTCTTCGGGAGAAGAAAGAAGAGGAGATGTTGTTTTTAAAAGTAAGGCACAACCTCTTTTTGCATCCTTTAGTATTTTAATGAGCAGTAAAAGCAGGGAGTCAGTGCTGCTGGTGCTGCTGTTTTGGCCGGAGATTTATTTTATTTTTTTTAAGTCTGCGGTTGCTTTGCTGGACTTTCTGCATTCTGCCGGTTGAAAACGTTAAAACCCGACGATGCGCTCGGAAAAGGTGAGCAAGAAAAAAAAAAGTCTGTGTGAAATATATTTGGGGGGAAATCAAATTGGTAATGAAACCGCTGACAAATTACTTGGAGAACAAACGGTGAGTTAACAAAGAAATATAGATTTGTATTTCTAAAAATGTGTCACTTTGCTAGGAATCAATTTTAAAAGCTCGAAGCTTAACTAATTGTCTGCTAGCAAACGAAATAATTGTCATTTAAAAATATTTTTTGGCAAAATAAGAATGTAGCTCGTATTAGTGGGTCAAGCTTCATTAAAATGAACTCGTGTTTAAAATTAAAGTGATATATTTTCTTAATATTTCAGAATTTCTTGCTACGCTAAAGTTTGCTCGTGTTAGCAAGTTGCTAGCATCTAAATCACAATTTTTTTTAGCTGCTAGGCAACCTGTAGATTTGCCTGTTTAAAAATGTCTGCGATATTTTATAGGTTTTAAAATCAAATATTACGCCATCTGATGTTACAATTACAAATTCTACTATATTTAGTTTAATCCCCTGGCTAATTATTTTTTATAGCATTTTAGTGCACTCACAGATTCTACAAAATGATCTGTGGGGTAAATTTTAAAGACGGAAGCAAGTTGGTTTTTGATTAGATCCACTGGAATTTTCTCAGAATTTTCCCCCCAAATTTCAAGATGTTGCCTAAAAAGTCAGAACTTTGAGATGGTCAAAATTCTGACTTTCTTCTTGAAATTTTAAGATTGAAAGATTAAAAGTTCTAAAATTAAATTCAGAATTCTGACTTTTTTCTAAAAAAAATTCTCAAGTCAGAATTCAGTGAATAAAAATGTGATTCTGAGATTAAAGTATCAGAATTTATTTGATTTTTTTCAGATTTTTAATGTCAGAATTCTGACTTTATTCTTATAATTCTGAGATTAAAATCAGAAGTTTGACTTATTTCTGCACTTATGTTATTGTAGTTATTGCAAACTACAATAACTTTGGTCAAACCAGGCCTGAATTATTTTAGGCCTGCTTTACAACACAATTTGTCATTTTAAGTGATTTAAAATGTGTATTAGTGTAAAATAAGCCAGGGCAAGTTTGATCAGGCATTGCATTTATTTTAATATTGTCGCATAAGAGATAGGGGAAACAAACTTTCAAGGTTTGACCAGTCTATTTCTCATGTGTGTATTTTCACAAATAGGATAATTGTTTATTGAATGACAAACTAACCTTTTAATTATGTGCGTGCAGTGAGAAAAAACTGCTGATTTTACTTTTGTAAGTATTTTATAATTTCGGATAGATTTCATCAAAGTGCTAAATTAAAAAAAATATGAGCTAAATCAAGTTTAGCTTGATAAAAACAATGAAACTGCCACAAAACCAAAACAACGGCTTAGGTTATAACTAATAGTCAGGATGTTGGATTTTATTGAGCTTAAAATTAATGACAGCTTGTTATGGGGAACTTCCGTTCCAGATGTGCCATTGTTGATGAGAAGTACAGTTATTTTTTTTAAAATGTAATCACTTTTTTGATTCTTATCTTAAAGTTGTTTGGCTGCTTTTCTGTTCTCTCTGCAGGCAGATGGGGTTTAAATTCAAGATATCGGAGAAGACATCAAGTTGGAGAGGATCAAATAATTACACAAAAAGGTAACACCATTATTCCCTTTCATTTTGATCTTTTGGAGTGTTTCTTAAATATTTTAAGAAAAAAAATATAGATTTTTTTTTGTTGTTATAAAAAAGTGAGTTTTTTTCTGTTGCACTCTCCATGTGTCTGTGAAACTTCTTGTTTAAATAACATTTTATTCCAACAGGAACCAGTTAGGTCCCAGCTGTGTGGGAGGATAATTGATGGTTTATACAGTGGGGTTGGGTGGTATTGAATTTTTTAAAACTGTTAAGCCTTCCTCAAATTACACCCTAGTAAACTGACTTCCTAGAAAGGTTTGTGATGCTTTCTCATTGCCACATAAGGTGTTTTTACGGTTTCTAGTTTATTATAAGCTTTTATCCCAGGAGAAAACATCTAACATTGCAATATTTAAGTGATTTGACTACAAATGGGTAAATAATGGCTGAAAAACATATTTTTTTTTATCACTTCTAAACTTTTTTTAATTAGAAATGTGACTATGAGTGTATTGGCTCAAACTGTGTTTATTGTTTGCAGTGCAACGCAGGTGTAGTTGCATTTTGAATGCTGGTTTTATAAAACTTCAGCTTTTTAAAAAAGCGCAGCAGAATTTTGCGTGTCCTTTTTCTAAAACTGTTTCAGTTACAGCCAATGTTTTGTTTGCCTATCAAGGCTGAACTGCAAAAAACTGAGACAATTTAGTTGTTGCTTTCAAGAAAAACATAACATTTTGACTCTTATTAAGTAAAAGGAAATAATAAATGGTTTGGAAATGTATCAACAGAGTAAAAAATCTGATTTTAATCTCTGTTATTTATGCATTAATTATTTTCTGCCCCAAACTGTGATTGTTAGTTATTCACCAAAGTTTCCCAATCAATGTATTATCAAAGTGCTAGGTATGTCTCAATAAGTAATAAGTTAATTAAATTAAAACAAGTTTAATAACTTCCATTTGTTTTTTCTCTTTTCTCTTTCTACCAAAAACTGGATGACAAAACTCTTCAGTTTTGGTCTCAAGGACAGTTTAGTTAACAGACACGCCATAATTAATTTTATTTGTTGTTTCTGTTGTTCATTTTAATATTTAAAATGTCTTCCAGTTCCAAAGTTAAATGTTCATTTGAATTTAAAGTTTATTGATCACTGAGAATGTGTTCCTGCATTTTTATGCCTTTACTATTGTCTGAAAACAACAATAATATCGTTTATCGCCATAAATTTGTCATCCATCAAATTTAGTATGACATTTTTATGGAAAGAGATCCTGACACCATTTGGTTTTAGTTATCTTTTTCTTGTGTTTGTATACTTTTTACATTTTACCTTCCACACATATAATTTGTTTGGTTTATTTGAAATGGAAACCGTGCAGAAGTTTGTATCATGACTGGTTTGGTCCAATTGGAAGTCATTTACTTCCCTTTTTTTTTAATCAGATCATCTTAATGCAGACTCAGGAGAATCAGTTTAATGGAGAATTCCCATCAGTTTACTGTGTGAAACGGCGGTGTCAGCAAGTTGCAAACTTTTTAAAGTTGGCTTTTGTGTAAATAGTCGGTGAGTGTTTCAATCTCAAATAGCCTTTGGGTGGAGCATCACTTCTAGAGCTTTGAAAGCAACCACAAACCTTCATGTTCACAGCTTGAAGCCTACTTAGACAGGCTTGTACAAAGCTGGCTCTTTTATAGGCTCTATAGGAAACAGGAGGTTCTCGGCCTCTGGATGGGAGACATCTGGAGTCGGTGTGCGGCGCCATTCCCAGCTTCTCAGTTTGGGATATTCAGGCCTCTTTCACAAACGCTGACCTTTTCCAGTAATTTAACTACACAGGTGAACTTTACACGACCTTACAGAAGTACTACATACCTCTTGCACCTTTTTGTAAAGACATTTTTTACACTACAAAGCTTGTTGTAATGTGAAATGATGTAATGTATTATATTCTGAAAAGTGTTGTGTTAATTTTGGGGCGTATGTGTCTACCAATTTGCACTTCTGCCAACAGGTAGCAACCCAGTTCCTCTGTGCAGAAAAGCTCTAGTCACATGGTATGTGGAGTTAGTTTGTGCCTCTGATCTTTAATTGGGCCATTCCAGCACATTATTACATTCTGCTACGGTTCTGACTGCATGTTGATGGTTGTTGTCCTGCAGGAAGGTGAAACTCACCCCAGTCTTTTGTGGCCTCTTGCAGGTTTACCCCAGAATCTCCCTGAGTTTAGCTCCTTAAATGCATGTTTTGTGTACTAAAAGAATACCTGGAAGCCACGTTTCATTTTTCTTTCTTTTTACTGTTGTACGGTACTTTTCTGCGAAGAGTCGGACCGAATGAAGAGCGCAAGCGCAAAATGTGTGAACTCACTTTAGAGGAAACAGTTGAAGACAATCTTTGTTTTCAGATAATGAAATGTTTGTGAACAAGCAACGTTTGTTTTCTCTGCATTAGATGGCAGACTTCACATAATCTGAGCCAAATTACAAGATATTATCTCTCACAAACAGAGATTCCCCAAATTGTTAAGATGTGGCAGCTAAATCTTTGAAATGAAAATGATATAAACGGTGCAACCAAATGTTTGGAAATGCAACAAACAGAATGAGTCCTTGACTTTAGCAACTGTTGCGTTGAAGTTTTAGGCAGAACGAAGCAATATTTTGCAAAGACGACTTCATATTTTGTGTCCCGATACAAATTTTGGGTTTGTGGTCTCAGATTAGTCCTTGTATATGAACCATGAGGCTCTACCCTCTGTTCATTTTCTTATATTTTTTTCTCAAGCTATGTTTAATTGGGTTTCTAGATCTTATTAGAGACTTTATTAACTGCTTTATTTTGGCAGTGAAGTATCTGGAATGACTTTGAAACAAACCTTTCAACTAGAAATATGCTTAATTTATGAGGAATTCTTTTTCTCATGCAAAAAACCCTTCACCTGTTGTTGGCTTTAAAATATTTGTAGAGTTTTGTTTTGCTGTCAGATTAATAAAATGTCTGCATAACAGAGTCGATGGCATCGTTATCACAGAAAACATTTTGTGTATTTCTGAATGAAGGCACGAGGAAAAGTTGCAAAAACAGTATTACCTTCATCTAAACTGATTTGTTGAGCCATGAAGTCTGTGTATAAGATTAAAAATAATCTGTTTATTTTTGTTTATTCTATTATAATTGTCACTATTTCTGGTTATTGTGGTTCTGATTCTCTTTTGGGATTTTTTACTTTATAAAATTTGACAAATCATCACCTCTGATCAAATCACAATAACAATGAGTGATTTCCTGCTTGTAAAAACTATTTAATACAGCAACTTTATCAGAATTTGTAACTGTAGACTATAAATAAGTTAAAGTAGGTATAAGTTGCCCTCAGGGCAGGTTTGTACAAAATGCCCAGCTGCAAATCGCTACTTTTCTGGCCCACTACAGCTTTTTGTGTGGCCCTCTGGACTCCAGACGCTAAATTACATCAAATCAATCAGTCCACCCAGTTTTCTGTGATTCTGTTTGTGGAAATTCACGTTAAAAAAGATTCCCACATTTTTTTCTTGCCAATGCATAACTGAAGTTTAGTGCAAATTTTCAGCAAAAGTTGTCAAAACCAGGGCCGTGCAGAGACCACTAAAGGGGCAGGTGCTCACAAAATGGGGCACATCTAACCGGATTCTAGGACAGAATATTAACAAAGCCTATCAGCTTTCAGAGTTTAATAAACAATGATAAATTACACAATTGTGAGATATACAATCAAAGCTAAGGATAATCTCTATATAGAGCATACAACTATGCATATGTAAGATATTTTATTAGTAATTTCTTTCTGCAGGTTTGTTTTGTTATAGGAAAGTATTGCAATATTCAAACCCGCAATTTAGCAAGATATGTAAATCGGAGCTGGACCACGAGACATATTTTGTCTTTACAGAATTACACTATTAAAAATATAAACAAGGGCACAATGCAACCTTTTAGTGGACTGTAATCTATAAAAGAAGAGCTGCTTGGTTTGCTACACTTGCAGTGGAGATGAAAATGGTCCATTCAGGAAAGCAGAGCTGCATCAAACTTTAACGTGGAACTGCAGAAAAAAACCCAAAATCAAATGTTGAATTGTTAATGCATGTCACCATGAGAAAAGCCTACTGAGTTTTGCTTAAAAAACTTGTTTTAAAATTAAAATCACACATTTTTGTCTCATGAAGTGAAAAAATTATTTGCAAAACAAACTTATTTGCATATGTCATAAATCTTTTCTTGCCATTCTAAGTTTTTGTTCGTGACTCAAAGTTTTGCTTGTGATTCTCACATGACGTCATGGGCAGGAGCCAAAATCACAACAAAAGATTTCTGATGTGTGCAAATAAAAGTTTACGTTTGGCAAATAACTTTTTAAGTTCACAAGACAAAAATTAGTTATTTAATTTAAAAAAAAGTTTTTTAAACAAAACGTTTTGTTTATAAAAATTAAATCATTACAATTCCAAAAGTTTTGATTACAATTTTAATTTACTTAACTGAGATTAAAAAAAAAAATTCATTGAATAATTGGGGGAAAAAAAATAAAAATTACTTCATACTCTGCGAACCAGACCCTAAACTTAAAGTCTGGATTGAGTTTTTCCCCTTCATTAATGACACTTTTATTACATACATTATATCTATCATGGTAATTCAGGGTGAGTTATTTTTAATTCTAAATGAATATCCTTGTTGGACTTTTATTTAAGTGCTATTCTCCTTCAAGATACATTTACCTAACGCCAGAATAAATGCAATGTACATTATGCAGCAAAGGAAATTAGAAGATCGGACATATATTCATTATGGAGATGATCGGTTTTGGACAGGCGATAAGCAATACTGAAGAATGACTGCTACCATTAACGATACAGGGAAGAAGCTTTTAGTTATCTAACTTTGCTAGCAAAGTCGTTAGCTAGCAGCTAGCTAACAGCACAACAACAGCAGCCTAATGTCTGTATGATAAAAATACTGAATCGATAGATAAGAACAGTTTTTCCTCACCTGGCTGTCTCCTCCCGCTCAGTAGTTCTTCAGAGAAAGGCAGACAGAGGCCTGTCAGTGTCTGTTGTATTTCATTACCTCTCTGCTTAAACCGCTGAAGCAGAAACGATACTTCAACGTTTTCCGTCATCTGACAAGTAGCAAGTCTACTCCACTTTATTCACCAAAAACTGATCTGTAATCTGTAACGTTCGCTATGCTGAGCTCCAGTTAGCCGCCTTATGTCACTGCGCGAGAGGCAACTGCGTCATGCGTCACGGGCAAAAGGTCAAAGGTAACAAGGTGACCAGATAGTTTATTATGTTGTACAAAAAAACCCCAACAAAAAACAAGTAATTTTAGTACATGTTATTATGTGTCAGAAGAGGGCTTAAGAAATAATAATACAAAAAAACTGACCTCTAACTCCCACCTGTAGGTGGCAGTATTTTGCACTTTTACAATGTCGCTACCTCAGCGTTTGATATCAAGTTATTAGTTCGTCTGTGATCGATGTGACAATATATAAACGCAAATATTGCAAAATACAAAATTAGTGAACTGAACAATGTGAAAAAAACATTTAATTTTAAGAAATGCTTATAAAATGCAGGTATATTTTAACAGTTTAACGGGTTTTATCAATACATTCTGGCACAGCCGGCCATTTAAGACCATTGATGATCTTAAAAACGATGAGTTTGAAACAGACGATCTCCCTGCTCACAGTTCTGCAGGGACATGTTTCGGTAGCAGAAGAAGAAGGTGGGGGGTTGCACCAGTTTGTGTTTGTCAGTGGGATCCGTGTTTGGGCTGGAAGGAGCTGTGCTACTGGCCCTCCACATGTTTCGTTACACAACATGGCCAGATGTGCACTTTCAAACGTCACGTGGCTGTTAATGAAGCCGTGAAAAGGGATGGTGTTTTTCTTCAAAGCAGCAGCAGACGTCAGGAAGCGTGTTAACGCAGCCGCTGGTGACGGTCTATTATTAGGCGAAACCGTGGAGATGTGTGGCGTCCACGAAGAGTCGGCATGCGCAGGTTAAAGGAAGTAAATAGTAAATATTTTATTTATGTAAAATGAAATGAAACTTAACAACAGTTATTCATCTGAAATCAAATTAATGATAGAAATGAGTTTAATCAGATTTCATAACCTGATGGCCTCAGAATAATTTTACATTTATTATTTTATTATCTCAGTGAAATCTTTCCTTTGAAGCCTTCCTGAAGAGTTGGAGTTCAGCCGGAGCAGATGGGCGTCTGCACGTTAAATGGAGGCGTTAAATAGTTACGTAATGTGTGGTATATGTGTCAGGTTCATTTCAGTACAGAAGCTCTCACTTTGACAGTTTACATTTATATTTTCTAAAACTTGAAACTATCTGTAGATGACCGTACAGCTCTGGAAAGTATTGAGTCCACTTAAAATGATCAGTTTCTCTGGTATCAGTTTGAGTAAAATGGACGTTGTTCTTTTATTTTATGAACTACTTACAACATGTTTCCGAAATTCCAACCAAAAATTTACTATTTGGTCATAATAACAAAAAAACATGCATTTAATTTAGGAACAACAATACTAATGTTTTAACTCAGGAAGAGTTCAGAAATCAGTATTTGGTGGAATATAATATATTATTTCCTGAGTTAAACATCAGTTTTGTTGTTTCTGAATGAACATGAATTTGTTTTCTTTGCATTATTTGTGGTCTGTAAGCTCTGCATCTTTT
>NW_006800383.1:390506-392647 GCF_000485575.1 Poecilia formosa | reverse complement strand
TGCAAATAAATAAAAAATCTTTGCTCTGAATTTCAGAGACATGTTGTCAACAGTTTGTAAAATAAAATAACAATGTTCATTTTACTCAAACATATACAGATAAAAAGTAAAATCAGAGAAACTGATCATTTTGCATATCAAATGCTAGTTTTACATACGTTTTTGTAAAATTTAAATTAAAAACAGTCATTTTATGTTTTATTTAGTGGATTATTACAAGAATATTACTGAAAAGTTCATTTATCAGGTTTTCCATGGGGTCCAGTGCAGTGGGCTCTTAGTTTTTTCCAGATCTTTATATTGTATCTTTAAATGTGTCCCACTTCACACATTTTGTCAATCAGTGAATGTAAACAGCCAATAAATGACTGATTATATAATTCATCCTCACCAACTACTGGCCTGGTATAGAGGTGTAAAGAGACCTAAATTAAATTCAGGTGTTATTACAGAGTCATAACCTGAAACAGTGACACCCTACAAAAGCAAAAAATACAGGAAAAACACCTTGAAGATAATTTGACTGTTCTTATTATTATTACGCTGTCATAAATATGACATAACGCCTGTTATGAACATGAAGGAGCCTTCATAAATGTTTGACTGTTGTCATGAAGTGTCATTCTGTAAATAATGACACTTTTAATGGATAGTTGTACTAAAACTTGCATTAAAAGTCCATTAAAATTGCCAACTTTGCACTAAAAGTGTCACTATTTATGGAATGACAAGTCAGGCATTCAAGAAGACTTCTTCATGTTCAGGTGTTACGTCATGTTTATGACAGTCTTATGCACAAATGAAGTGTCACCTTATCTTCTTTTAGTGTCTTTGTGGCACACATAGAAACACAGATTTCATTTTTCTTGTCTTGTTTCGTGATTTCTGGTGTTATTTTTACCCTTGCATGTAAACATTCCCTGAGCGTTTTGTGTGATCCAGCTTCCCAGAGGGCTGGTGTTGGCCGGAGCTGTTTGACGCTGGTCAGTGTTTCCGGACTACCACATCCATCTCTTCCTGTGACTTTTCCTCTTGGCAGCCTTATGTTTATTTTTAGATTCTTTGTAACGGGGGAGAAATAATCTGAGTAAACTTCCTGTGTTCTGACACCAACTAGGGGATACCCTGTTTCTCATACATGACGAGAAGCTCGTTGAGAACAGACTAACAATGGTTTTCTTTGGGCAGAGGGGGAGAATTGTCTTTTTTTTAAATCCTGGGAAAGTTTTTTTTACTTTCTTAGATTTGCTCATCTTCATACACCAAAAAGGTACGTGTTGATATTTCTTCGTGTTTGTGAAAATAGGACCCTATTTAAACCGTCTCCCATTTGGGATTTGTATCTCGCCATTAGAAGCGGGCCACAGGGCCACAGCTTTACCACACAACTGGCATTTATTATGTAGAAAACCACCAGTCCTGACTTCTGAAGGCTGGGCTGGTTTTGGGTAGGCAGTTAGAGAGGAAGTATGCTTTAATTTGTTGGGTTTGGTTTGCAAACAGCCGCTGTCAACACCTTAATTCTTTACGTGTTTAAACCATGTTGCCCTCCAGAGCACAAATGTTAGACTTGTCTGGTGAAGATTTTATTCAGAGAGGTTACTGGAGCAATGCCTGAGAGATTAGATGGAAAACATTAAACATATTCATAAAATATGTTTAAAAAGAATCTACAGCTCTGAAAAAAAACTGAGCCCACTGCACTGGACCCAATTGAAAACCACGTTATTCCTCCAAGTATTGATTTCTGAGCTTTTCCTGAGTTAAACATTAGTATTGTTGTTTCTGAATGAACATGAATTTGTTTTCTTTGCATTATTTGAGGTCTGGAAGCTCTGCATGTTTTTTGTTATTTTGACCATTTCTCATTTTCTGCAAATAAATAAAAAATCTCTGCTCTGAATTTCAGAGACATGTTGTCAGCAGTTCATAGAATAAAAGAACAATGTTCATTTCACTCAAACATATACAGATAAAAAGTAAAATCAGAGAAACTGATCATTTTAACTGGTCTTAATTTTTTTCCAGCGTTGTATATCAAATACAAGTTTTACATAAGTTTTTGTAAAATTTAAATTAAAAACAGTCATGTTATGTTTTATTTAGTGGATTATTACTAGAATATTACTGAAAAGTTTATT
>NW_006800383.1:338392-390417 GCF_000485575.1 Poecilia formosa | reverse complement strand
TCACGCTGAGATCCTGCACGTTTGGTCATCTGGTTTACCCCTGAAGGTGCTGTACAATGGCTGCTGGAAAACAAGTATTTTGTTGTCGACTTTTCAGAAATGTATGGTTGTGTAATTGTGCAACCTGTTTGCAGCCATTTTCGTGTGAGAGTGTAAACGTGGTCAGCAGCAGCTTATTTGGATTTAAAGTGACAGGAGGCCCTAAAACGTTTCATTCTGAAATGAGCTCAATATAGGCAGAACTGAGCAGACTGAGATCTCATTATCTAACAATGATTTTTTGTAAAAACAATTTAAAGGGTTTTTTTTTATATCACATGGACCTATCCTAACCTATTTGGTCACCTTTAAGTTATTTTATATAAATCTGGTACAGTTTCATTTCAGAACTTTTGATTCTGTCTTTGCCTCTTTTTTGCAACCCTTTGCCATGTGGGTTTGATTCATAATATCTAATCTTCATTTTTAATCATTTGTAGAAAACATAACAAGTGAGGAAGAAGTTGCCTAAAATTTTAGAGAGTCAAGTAATAAACTTTGAACATCTCTAAGCTGGTTTTTCCTCCCGTCCACAGGTCACTAACAGAAGGCGTATGCTGGCTCTGGCCGTAGTTTTCCTGCCACTACCATGAGCTGGAGCTTCCTGACGCGCTTGCTGGAGGAAATTCACAATCACTCCACGTTTGTGGGCAAGATCTGGCTCACCGTCCTCCTCGTCTTCCGCATCGTCTTGACAGCCGTGGGAGGCGAGTCGATCTACTACGATGAGCAGAGCAAGTTTGTCTGCAACTCGGGCCAGCCGGGCTGCGAGAACGTCTGCTACGACGCCTTCGCTCCTCTGTCCCACGTCCGATTCTGGGTTTTCCAAACCATTCTGGTGGCTGCGCCGTCCCTCATGTATCTTGGCTACGCTGTGAACAAAATCGCTCGAGCAGAAGAGCAGGGAGATAAGGGGAGAGTGAGGAGATTTCCACGAAACAAACTCAAGAAGCGCTACCTGGGGAGCAGAAAGCAGCACAGGGGCGTGGAAGAGGCTGAGGACGACAACGAGGAAGACCCGATGATCTACGAAGTGGCGGAGGCGGAGGATGATGGGAGTCTAGCTGCGAAGGGAGACAGTAATGAGAAACAAGTGAAAGAAAAGGTTCGCCATGATGGTCGTCAGCGGATTAAAGAAGACGGGCTGATGCGCATTTATGTCTTCCAGCTGTTGGCGCGTTCCATCCTGGAGGTCGGCTTCCTCTGTGGACAGTACGTGCTGTACGGATTTGCTGTGCCTTCCAGATACGTTTGCTCCGACCTGCCCTGTCCGCACAGCGTGGACTGCTTCGTGTCGCGGCCCACGGAGAAAACCATCTTCCTCCTCATCATGTACGCCGTCTCTATGCTCTGCCTGGTGCTCAATTTATGGGAGATGCTTCACCTGGGCATTGGCACCATCTGTGAAATAGCACGTTCCCGCCAGCTGCAGCTGCGTGACGACGAGCTGTACAGACTTACAAAGAGGAATAAAGCAGTGAATGAGGCGGGGCTGAGCGATGACCACTGCAGCTCCCCTTTCACCTGGAACGAATCTTCAGCCCCTCCAGGATACAACATCGCCGTCAAACCTCTCCTGGTGTCTAAGGGGAACCACATCCCACCTCTTCCCATCACCGACCTCACCCACGCCAAGATCACGTGCCGACAGAACCACGTGAACATCGCCCAGGAGGAGCGTCAGCAGTACGTCAACAACGACGAGAACCTGTGCAGGGCTGAGAGGGGCGACGGTCCCAGAAGTGCCCAGAAAGACGTGGGCCAGGCGCAGAAGAAGCTGAATGCGAACAACCAGACCTACAGCCAGCTGCAGGGCCACAGTAACAACAACAACAGCAAACCCAACCATGAACGTAAACACCGGCAGGCGTCCCGGCACGTCTCCGGAAAGGCCGAGACCAACAAGGGCAGCAGCGGCACAAGCAGCAGCAGCAAATACGGAGTGATAAAGAGTTCTGAGTGGATCTGAAATAAAGAAACACTGTTCAGACACAGAACTTTGGTTTCAACCGATGCAGCTACACCACAGAGATTGGCTCAAATGCACCATTCAGTAAAAGTCTCTGTATTTCTGAATACAATCCCAGTTAAAACATTTGCTTATCTAAGTAACTTTTGGGTAAAAACAGGCTCTTTAGGGACAAATAAAGTATTCAAGGGCTTATTTCAGTTAGCATTAGCGACTCCTCTGCAGTATTTTTCATTATTTTGTTGTTTACATTTGACACTTAGCAGTTATAGAAGAGATTAGCCAAACCCGACTACATAACTTTAAACATCTATAAGCAAAAACGTGTTGAAAATAGTAAGACAGGTGTATTTCTCCAAGTTAATGCTTAAGAAACACAGAGTAGATACTTTTATCCTGTTATTTTTTGTTGTTTTTTTTTCTTCTTTTTTTAAATTTGATTTTTAAAATCTCAGTTATGTCTGGCACTAGAGGCCTCTGTTTTAAGTGCCTTCATTGAAGAGCCAAAGAACTGCTTAACACTTTTTTATATATAAACTGTTCTCACTAAAGTGGACATGACCAGCTGTCTATGTACAGATGCTTCTAGTTCCTAACTAATATTGTTGTTTCTGAGTATGCAAAACAGTGTGTTTTTCTGCTGAGCCATCTTTTCTGTGCAACTTATTCCTACATTAGTCCAATGGTTAATGCAGCGTCCAACTTCATGTTATACCTGGCCTGGTATAGAGTTGATTGATTTTCAAACTGAAAGGGTTTGAGTTTGTTCAAAGATATTTTTTTACTGTCAAAAAACAGCATGTTTTCAATAAAAAAGTCTCTATTTTCTTTGTTGAGTTTGTCTTTCATAAAAAAGTTTTCAAAAATGCGTATTTAATTTAAATGTGATTATCATATAAAAAATAATTTCTGCATTACAGTTTACTCCTTGATATTTACAGAAACATCGCCATCTGCTGGGAAAAAGTAAACAGCTGGTTTTAGTTCCTGAAACTCATCTACATAAAATGAAAGCCGCAGTAAGATATTGCTTTATTCGGTAAACTATATTTTACTTGAGTCCTTTCATAAGCTAAATTTAGTTTTATTGGATTGCGATAATGAGTGAATTGATATATAGGCACACTGTATTGGAAACGAGAAGCTAGTCTAAAACTTAGCTGAACCGTGGACACAAAACAAAACAATGACAAAACGTTGCTCTGATCTGATCACTTTATCCTTTTTAAATAGTACAATTTTCTAAGTATAGTTCTAAGAGTATATTTAATATAAAAAATAAAGAATACGCATGTTTTACGTAAAACAGCTTTTTTTCATAAATTGTTTTTCCAAATTTGACTGAAAACACATAAAAATATAAAATGTTAGTATGTATTAATTAAAATATATGGATTTGTATCTAAGTAATGCATAAATAAAAAACAATAAGCAGCATGTGAATCGAGAGTCGCTTTCACTATGTCCACAAAATAACTTCCGGATGTGACGTCACCATTGTTTTCGAAAAAGCGGCGGTTTGGGTTTTTAGCATCTCATAATGAGGTAAATGGATAACTTTTCACCGCAAAACGTTTTCAAGGACCAAAACTAAGCGTAAGTACACAGTCTTATCTAGTAACTCCTTGTGTGTATGTTTGAATGTGAAGCCGTGTTTCAAGTTGAGACGTTTTCCGTCTGTATTGAGAGCAAAGCTAAGCTAGCTAAAGCCAGCTAAAGCTCGCGAGTCAATGCGCTGCGCTGTTGTTAGTTTGTAAAATAAAATTCAAAAGATATAGGTTGAGATGTAATTCTCGATTGATTAGAAGAAAAACCTCCCAGTTTGACCACTGAGGAGAAAGCAGGTAAACATTCAGCAGTAACTAATAGTTATTCTAGATAGGAGGAAAGATTTAAACACAACAATGTCAAAATAGTTGTAGATGTTTCGTCCCACAAAGGCAAATCCAATTTTATTACGATCAGGACATTTAAATTCTTACTCAAAAGTTACATTAGACCTTTAAAATGTGTTGTAGCCGCCCCCTTGTCATTGTAAATGTGGGTTTGTCAAATTAAATGGTTACTTGAAAATTATCATTACTCATTTTGAAACTTCTAAATGTCAATTTGAAAATTGCATAGATATCTATAGTATTCCTTTAAATTTAAACTTTTCTTTTTAATGTTCTGGTCAGCAGGTAAACTGATTAATCAAAAGGGGAAAATAATGTTTTCCAAGTTCAGTTAATTGAGTTTGGACAAGATACCAAACCGCTTAAGTTCCAGGAACTTATAGTAGATTTTGTTTTTGCGTTATCCTTGCAGTTGTGTATCATTTGTCATGTCGTGGTAAGAGTTTTGATTTATCTTTCTCACTTTGAATTCCAATTAGCAATATTTAAACCCCCTAAAGTGTCCTTATTGTCGAGTTTGATAGTTTCACTATTTTATCAGGTTTTTTTTTTTTTTTTTTTTGGTTTTTTTTTTCAATTAAAGCATCAATAAATGCCGGTGAATTTGAAAATAGTTACTGATACATATTACACTTCTTTATGTGACTGCATCTTTTTGTCTATTTTGACCATTTCTCATTTTCTGCAAATAAAAACTAAATTTTTACTTGGAATTTCAGAGACATGTTGTCAGTAGTTTGTATAATAAAAGAACAATGTTCATTTTACTCAAACATATAAGAAGTAAAATCAGAAAAGCTGATCATTTTAAGTAGTTTCTTAATTTTCTCCAGAGCTGTAGTTACTTTAGAGATGTAATAAATTTTTTTTGTTGTTATCACAATGGAACTGCGAAGTATCGTGATAAACCTTTAAGTCCATATTGCCCAACTCTAATACCGAGTACAGGACTATGGATGAAAATGAGCATTTTGCTAAACATTGTACGTTTATTAATGTGCACTGTCCTGTTTAAATAATCAATAAAGTATTTATGCATTTACTCTTTGCACTTCAAATTGGACCGTACATAATTGACATGGGCCTATGAAAACAGTAACTGAGAAGGTTTCCCCCAGAAAACTTGCTTAGGCCGGTGGCTGGGCGCTAGGCAGTCATTCATCCAGTGGCCCGCCGTGTTTTTGAGTTAAAACATGTTTAAAGTTGACAGGAAATTTTTAAATATCACTTAATAATTATGTGTTATTGAAAGATTGGAAGATTAATGCCTGAACACCAACTATAAAGTCTTAAAAAATGCCAACATTGAAAAAAACTTAAATAAATAAGCAATTCTCAGCCTGGTGGGGGCATAAGTAAAGCCTGGTGGCCCGCCAGGCTTATAGTACATCGAGGGAAACCCTGTTTGTATTTTTGTCAGGTTTCATATTACACTTTTTAGCCAATGTTTTACATTCAATCTAAATTGTTGCGGTGAACTCCTTTGCAGCGCTTCGGCCATGCAGCCTCAGCAGTCTACAAAGGAGCGAGGGCTTCTCGGCCGACTCTGTGCTGGAGACAAGAAACTGGAGGGGAAGACCTTCTACCTCGACAATGTGAAGAAACGCTCAACCACCCTGCTGCTGGAGGCCATTCCTCTGTTAGGAGGGGTGAGCATGTGTAAAAATCCTACAGGAGCAGATGGGTGGGGGGGAGGGGAATGCACCAGTTTATTTTATAAAATGTCCCATCCCAGCAAAAACTGATGTTCTGTTTTTTTTTCTTCTGAAGAAGGTTGAGAGCTTCCTGCATAAAGATGTCACCTTTGTTGTGACTGGAAGCCAGGAGAGTCTAAAAGAGGAGAAGAAAGGTGAAGAAAAAGGGACAAACGAAGGAAGCCAGCATCTGATGAAGAAGCCAGATAATTGCCTCAGCAAAGACAAACAGCCACCCGTGAATCCTCGACTGGTGGTAAAATATTCCTCTAACCTCCAAACAAACTCTAACATGAAATGCAGTTTGCAAATGTATTCATGACCTTTAAAAATTGTGCCAAACCAGTAATGTTTAATGTGGGATAGAACAACACAAAGTAGCACATAGTTATGAAGTAGAAAGAGAGAAACAAATTACAAATACAAATCTTCACTTGTGTTATACTCTTTACGTTTATATTGTATGTTATATATTCATTTATTTATTCATTTAGTCATTTTTAGCAATCCATGCGGAAGTCAAAAAACAAAAGAGCACACACAATGCTGAAAAAACAAAACAAGTACAGAAATAAAAAAACTATATTTAAATTTCTGTCAATAGCCAGAACATGAAGCGTAGACTAAAAATAGTTGTTGGATCTTATCTTCACTTTTTTAATACATAAAGCATCATCAGAATCAAAGCAGCAGAATCTATATAATGTATATTTTTCTAAAAGCTGAGTCTGTAGACAAATTCATAAAAGAAAACATAATCAAACACTATTTTATTTGTTTAGCAAGTGATTTTTATACATTTTTATTTAAATAGTGAAAAACACAGATTTAACATAACAATTATTCCACACCTGAAGCCCTCTGATTGTTTTTCCTATTCCTCTTCACCTTTAGTTTTTTAAAATCTAAATTTATTTTTTCCATTTTTAGAGCTTTGATTAAAAATGCAATCTTCACTTTTCAGAGTTTTTTGAATCAATGTTTTCTTTTTTCCCCCTTTTACCTTTATGCCCCCGTTTGTGTTGGTTTATTGCATAAAATCACTACAAAACAAACTGAAGGTTGTGATTGTAGCATTGAAATAAACAGTCATCATGCTGCGTACTTTACTGCACATGTGAACTGGTTTTGTCTCCTCAGGCTTGTGGCAGCCGGGGGAAGGCTCTTCTTGAAAAAGCTATCTGCAACAACGTAAGTAAACAAAATTTAAATAAATTTTAAAAAGCCTTTATTTGTGTGAAGTGTTGAATTCTGCTTGTTTCTGCTCTGTGTTTTCTGCAGGAGCGGCAGCAGAGGAGCAGCGTGTTGTCCAACGCGCGATCATGGGGAGTCAAGATTTTGTATGTGGACGGTATCCTTAGTGGCGAAAACATGCAACACTCAGCGCTTACAGCAGGTGGCGCCACAATCTGTTGCATCACACAGCTTAAGCAGTCTGTCTGTAAATGTCTTAAATTCTTGAATTTATCCTCCATGTCAACCTAAAAAAAAATGCATAAATTTGATTTATTGAATGTGAAATATTATTGTTTTCCAGATTCCCCAGGATTTTCACCTTTAAAGGAAATAGTTGATTATAAAAATGTGTTTGTTGCTACAGTTTGGTAGTTTGTTCCTTAATTTGCTGCCAGATGTCCTTTTATATCTGAAGCATTTGAGTCGAGAGAGCTTCAGCGCTAAACCCAAAAGGCCTGAAGTAAGAAAAAAAATATTATAAAACTTATAGATTGCATATAAGTGCACTGAAAACAATTGCTCATGTATTTTTAACAGCAGAAACCTGTCTAGATGTGTTTTAAAGTTTGAACTCTGATACGTTTTTGTTCATATTTGTGTAGAAGTCATCCACCAAACAAAGTGTGCCTGCTGTCAAAGGTTAGTATCTGTTCTCCAGTTTCATATGTCTACTCTGCACTAGCTAATGTAATATTTTCTGGTTGTTTTTATCACAGCTACAGCTTTACGAGCTCCGTATCTTAAAATTGAAGACGCAAACCGGTGAGTTTCTCCTTTCATTTCGTTTCACTTTAATTATCCTAACTAATTTAATAGAAATAAAATGTGCATTTTCTAAAAGGAAAAAAAAAATAGAAATTTGGAAATATTTTACTAACACCACATTTGTAATTTTTCATTTTTGAAAAACAAAAAAGATTAAAGTAAAACTATGTTGAGACATAAGTAACTAAAAACTATATTTTTCTAAAATTAGATAAATATATTTGGAAAATACTTTACCATTTCCCCTTTTGTATATCTCGATAAAAAGAAGAAAAAAAAGATCCTAAAAACATTTTTGAGGAAAATGTAATGAAATTAAGCAGAAGCCAAAGTAACACTGGGTCACGCTGCTTTTCACTCCAGCTGACTTTCCTAATTGAACTCGTTAAGAGGTCTCATCATGTAACATGACGAACAAACCCCGGAGGATCCGCTCCCCAGGGGGCCACCGCTGAGGCGTATTCGATTTCTTTTGATGAGGCTCTGCTGTGCATTCCTGCAGGGGATCTCCATGTGCGAACACATCCTTTCATTTGGCCTCTCGTTAAGTAATTGAAGGGCTCTGGTTAATGTCTGGAAAGTGATCCCATTAGATCTGGAAGCCCAGCTGGGGCCAGATGAGCCATCACATACAGACCACCTTTTTTTCCTGTTTCCTCTCATGAACAGAATTATTTTTGCAGCTTTTTTATCAGATTATTCCATAATGAATTCCGTAGGAATGCACCGATCCAGGTTTTCCTCTTCCGATACCAATACCAATGTCTGAGGTTCAGTGCTGAACTGACTTAACATTTTCCTTTTTATTAAACACAGATATAAATCTACTGAATTGCAAATGCATTCGGCCAAAACATGTAAAAACTACACAACTTTAATTTGTTCTGCCTGTGCAATTAGGAGTATAGCACTAAAATAAATTATAAAGAAACTAAAACTGACATAAACAGTAGGTCATCTAGAAATAAACTGCAACAAACTTTCTTCCAAATGGTTCAGAAAGTGCCAATAGGACTTCTAAATTTTATTTAAATATTTAATAAAGCATGACATCGCTCAGGACGAATAGATGAATCTTTAATGAATACAAGTCCAAGCATTGCTGTTTATTTTGTGTTTTTTTTATTTATTTTTGCAACAAAACCAGGAAGTACAAGCCTCTGCACATGCAGTCTGTGGCTTTTCCTTCTCTGTACTTCTTGGGTCGATTCAGTCCCTTCGAATCTCCTCCTCCTCCTCTGTTTGGGCAAGGAAACGATAAAAAGAGGTTTGTTCATCTCCCCTTCATAAACTGCTAACCAAGTCCCGTCAGTTTTTGGTGTTTACTTTAGTTTTTATCCGTAATTAGGGAAAATAAAGTTGAAAACAACTCAAAGGAAAAATCTCCGACCCAGCTGAGCTGCAACCCGTCCCCGTGGCGGCCGCGCAGAAAAGACGCTTCCTACTGCGAATGTTGTCGTGAAACATTTGCGAATCTGGAGGAGGTGGGAGTCTTTCTTCTTCCTTTGTCTCTATTTTTATATTTTTTGCAGCTTTCATAGTTTTTTGCCGTTGCAGCATTTACAGTCGGACGCTCACCGTTCGTTTGTGCTCGACGACTCGAACTACGAATCCGTGGATCAGATTGTGGCTGCGATGCTTCCAGGATTCGACCCAAACCTACCTCAGCAGCCTGAACAAAGGTAGAGTTCACCAATATTTACAGCTCTGTGTAAAAATATCGACTTGTTTTTAAGCCTTTTTACTGCTTTTGTTGGGTTTTTTCATGTGATGGATCAATATATAGGTGCATAATTGTGGAAGGAAAATGCAGCATTTTTACCAAATAATAATAGAGAAAATGTTGCATAGATTTGTTTTCCTCTGTTGACCTTAAATAAAATGGAATGGAATCTATTTATTTTTCTCTACATCTCGGTAAAGGAGTATAAAATAAACATTTCTCGCAGGAAACCTGTTGCAGTAATCAATTAATCACATCATTAATTAAATCAATGATTTCTATTCTGATTATTAATATTCTTATGAAAGAAAATTTTATTTATTTTTGTTTCATTTTTATTTATTGTTTTTGGTTGTTTTATTTTTGATGTTTAAGATGAGAGCTCGTTTTAATTCCTCATGCGATTAATTGATTAATTGATTATTGTGAGACTTTCCGTTTCACTTCATACTCCTCCAGCACTTTGTGTTGCCCTGATCAATAAAACCACAGAAATCTAGATTGACGTTTGCAGTTGTAAAGGTCCAAATGTTCAACAGGTATGAATAGTTTTGTACAGCAAAGTATTGGGGCCATAATGAGAAAAATAAAAAAATTAAATTAAGAGAATGAATTTGTAAATTTACTTTATTTTTGTCCGACTTTATTCTCATAATATAACCGCTTCATTTCCAAACGGCTTTGTACTCGAATTTATTCTTGTAATACTATAATGCTGCGACTTTATTCTCGTTTTAATATCATGACTTTATTCTAATAATACTATGAGTTTCAGGGTTTCCTTCAGTGCATTATAAGCCTGGCGGGCCACCAGGCTCAGCATTGCTTATTTGTTAAATCTTTTTAAAATGTTTGCATTTTTTAAGACGTTATAGTTGGTGTTCAGGTGTTACTCTTCCAATCTTTCATTAATACATAATTATGAAGTGATATTTTCAAACTTCCTGTCAACTTCAAACATTTTTTAACTCAAAAACACGACAGGCCGCTGGATGAATGGCTGCCTTAACGCCATTAAAGTTTTCTGGGGGAACTGGCTTTATTCTCATAGTTTTAATTTGTTTTATTTTTTTAGTGTGGCCCTAATACTCCGTCTTACTTTTGTAAAGCACAGTTGATGTTTTTAAACCACAGTTCTTCAGTTTTCCTCAACTTCTCTTTTTTTTCTCTCTCTTCAGCCGAGCATTGACTCCTCTGCCTGTCGATGAACTAGAACTTTGTACTGATGCTGAAGTGGAGGACGCTGTTCAGGACCTCAAACGAGACGATTCTAACCAAGCAGATTTAAAATTTACAAGCCGAAACGTTTCTTCTGACCCGACTGACAGCCATGTCCAGCCTGAGGCGTCCAGCCCGACGATGCCTGTCCTCACCATTGAGCCTCTGGACCAACAGCTGGACACTTCCTGTCCGGACGCTCTGGATCCGTGCTCCCTGCCGCCGGTTCTCAGCCCACAGGTTCCCCACTCCCACAGCATCATGGATCCACACAGCCCGTACCCAGAACCGCCCATTCTCAGTCCTCAGAAGTTTAGCTCAGAGGAAACTCATGGATTACAGACTTGTGGGTCAGCGCTTCCCCTGCCTTTGTTACTTCCTGCGTTTTCAGATGGTTTGGAGGAAGAAAAGGGTGTAAAGTTTCCCACTCGGCCTTCGAGTAGATGGAGTTCATTCCCTCGATTGTCCGCGGCAGCACCAAACCCCAGGAAGCGCTGCAGGTCTGCCAGCCCTGAACATAGGAGCAGCAAGAGGAGGAGGACGGCCGAGAACGGACGCTTCCCATTGAAACTACAAACTGACAACATGGCGAACGCTGTGGACCGTTTATTGTTTGATCCAGTGTGGCGACGTTTCCCTGAGACGCTCAGCTCATTTTCCGTCTCTGCCGCTCAGAATTTCACTCCGACTCTGTTTCAGATTGACTCAGCAGACTTCGGTTTCCCTGGAGACGACAAAAAACCTCCAGCTGCAATCTCAGATCGAGACGCTGAGCGTTCGCATCCCCATTCGGCCTCTGAGTGCATCGAGCCGGCGCTCATCCCGGACCTGGCAACGCGCGCCGCGGAGTCGTCGGACTCCGACTGGGACCGCGACCTTCTGTCGGCGCTGGCGCCACCGGTGAGCGGCGAGCTCGACAAGGAGCTGCTCCACCGGCCGTGTCCCTGGATGCACGACAGCAGCTACGAGTCGCACCTGCACACCGTCCTGCAGCCGGCGGCGGCGCTTTGCGGCGAGGACGTCGACCCAGCGACGTTTTCCAGAACTGTGGTGCAGATTGTTGAGGTTCAGCACTGAGTTGTTGGGTTTTAAAGTTTTGTTTTTAGTAACTGGATGAATTTGATGAAATGTCAAATGTTTTTACACTGAATAAATATTTAAGATTTAATGTTTTATGAGTTTATAAAGTTGCTGTTTTAAAGGGGCTACGTAACATTTTTTTTCTTTCTGCCTCTTTCGAAGTACTGAATTTATGATTTTTTCTTTCTTCCTTTCTTTTTAGGGCTCGGCGATAAATCAATTTTATCAATTAATCGAATTTTTGGTTTTGAAAACTTTATTTTTGGAAAATAAAGTATTATTAGGGTCACTATAAGAAAACAAAAATAATAAAATTACAAGAATAATATTGTACAAGACTGAAGTAGAAATAATACAAGAAAAAAGTCGTAGTATTACCAAAATGGTCATAAAATTGATTAATTTATTCTGAAATTATTACATTATTCTCATAATATTGAGTTTAATCTGGAAATTTTATGTCTATTATATTTCAACTGTATTCTCAAATATGACTTTATTCTTGAAACTTTATTCTTTAAATTTTGACTATCGCTACAACTTTGTTTTTGTAATATTACGAATTAATTCTCATAGTGTTACAATTTTATTGTATTATTTTGACTTTATTTTTGTACAACTTTACTCTCGAAATATTTACTTTAGTCTTGAAATATAACTACTGTACAATTACAACTTTATTCTTGTATTATTTAAACTTTATTATCATAATATTGCAGCTTTAATCTCGTAATATTATGAATTTATTCTCAAAATTCTGACATTCTCGTAACTTTATTTTATTTTTAATCTTAATATGGCCCTAATACTCATCACACTTTTTTAAATTAATGTATTTTTATTACTATTAAAAATAAATTAAGATCGTAAATCGGTTCTCTGACGATAAAAAGTCCAATTTTCTTGTTAATATCGCGCAGCCCTTTCTTCCTGGTTCTCTCTGCGGTTTGGACCCTGATGTGAGGTTCGGTTTGTTTTGCTGACTGCGGTCCGTTCAGTATTTCTGTCCGGGAACACGCGGCGGTTTGGAGAAGTTAATGAGGCCGCTTTCTGAAAGGGCAGGCAGGCTTTACTCAATTACTGTAAGTGCTGCGCCTGGATCCGGTCCCACATGTCCAACAGGCGAGGCGTTCATACGGCTGACGACACAAACTGTCAGATTAACGTCTGAAGGTGGGCCAGAAGTTATTTCACAGTAATGTGCTGGATTTTTTATTTTTTAGTTTAGCTGTTCTCCAGGAGAAATCTAATTTAAAAGTTGTACAGTGTCTTTTTTACAATAAATGTTTTTAGTCACAAAGGCGTTTATTTGCCCTTCATCTAAGTCAGTGCTTCTCAATTCCAGGCCTCAGGCCCCCCTGCTCTGCATGTTTTAGATGTGCCTCTATTCTAGAACAGCTGATTCACATGATTGCATGCCCATCAAGTACTGCAGAAGCCTGTTAATCACCCACAGATTCAATCCAGGTGTGTAGCAGAAGGGAAACGCCTAAACCATGCAGGGCAGGGGGGCCTGAGGACCGGAATTGAGAAACACTGATCTAAGTAAATGCTGACGCTTGTTGGAGAGAAGCGGGAGGTGAAAGGAAGGGCAGCTGCAGGTCGATGCGTCCTGTTGGTTCATCGGACCAACTTCCTGCTGGCATGAACAATATTTGGTATTTAATCCCCATTTTCTACGTCCAGAGTCCATAACTTTCCAGATCTGAAGGGGTGAGAATTTATCTGAAAAAATTATCATATGGATTTTGATTTATTGTCTCAATAAATTTCATTTAATGTTAAATCAAAAAACAAGGTATTATCAAAAATTTAATTCTTATTATTTTCGCCACTATCAAATATCAGTAAATTCGAGTTAGGTACATTTACAAGAGTAATCTTTTTGGAAAAAACTTTTTGTAGTACTTTTACTACTCTGTACTTTTTAATTTTACTTGAGGAAATGCTTGAAGAAATTTTATTGTATTTTCTAGAACATACATGTATCAGCAGCATATGCCCAGTGTAAAATTTTAATGCAAAAGTCAAAAATGTACCAGTAAAACCTCAGAAATTTTGAGACTAATCTCAAAATTTTATTTTTTTTCCCAAGATTTTCCCAGAACGGCAAATATCTCAACTGATCAAACTCAGGAATTTCCACGTTTTATAGAAAATTTCTGCGATTAGTCTCAAAATTCCAGATTTTTTTCCAAGTAAAATTTTGATTTTCCAAACTCATAAATTTTCTTGTTTTTTGGCCTTAACACGTGTTGCAAAATGTAAAATTTTATTGCAAAAGTGAAAGTCGAAAATACAAGAGTAAACACTAAACTTCTCTCAAAGAAACTTGGGAATTTTTTAAATTTTTATTCTAGCAAATTTTAGACTTATGAAACTGAGGAATTTCCTTGTTTTTCTTTGAAAATTCTGAAATTAATGTAAAACATCCTGACTTTTATTTCCATGCTAAATTTCTACTTTTCAAACTCAGAAATGTTCTTGTTTTTTCTAGAAAATTTCTGAGATTGATTTTAAAATTAGAATTTTTTTTTCACCGAATTTTCAAGCAGTTAAACTCAGAAATGTCTTTGCTTTTTCTAGAAATGTTCTGATATTAATTTAAAATGTTGACATTTTTTCCACCAAATGTTCAACAGATCGAACTCAGAAATTTCCAAGTTTTTTTCTAGAAAATTTCAGAAATTAATCTCAATTTCAAATTTTCAACTTATACTGAGAAATTACCTCTTTTTTATATAATTTTTGTGATCAATCTCAATATTTGTTAGCTTTTTGGCGGACATTTTTTACTCTTCCTTTTTCTCTACTGATATTCAGATTGGCGTACCCTCTCCTCCTCTGGTTGCCATGGTAACTTGGTGCTTTTGTTTTGGTGAATCGGTTCATCCGGGATGTTCTGGCAAAGCCAACCTTTCTGTCAATCATGTTTAGGTGATTGTAGTTTCAGACCCATCAGGGCTCATCTCCCCACGTAGGGAGGGGGTGGGGGAGCACGTAAAGCCCCACGTGCTGCGTCTCTCCACGCTCCTCGCGCGGACTCCTGCTCTCTCTTAGCAGCCGACACACGCGCGTAAAGCCAGACAGGTGCGTTTTTAGGAAACCCCATCCGCGTGTTTTCACCCCGCGCACCGTGGGGACGGTCTCTGCGAAATGCGGGCGTCGCGTTTAAGAGAAGAGGAAAGCCGCTGTCGTGTTCAGCATCAGTCCCGCTGCGCTCCTCTCGGCTCCTGGAGGGTCATCTAACGGCGCAGCTCCGAGGAAATCACTGGGACTATGTGAGCATCATGATCCCTGTGAGATGCCTGCTGTTCGCCGCAGTCTTTGCGAGGTACGCCGAGACAGGTAAAAACGTGGATTTATTTTATTTACCCACCATTTTTGCACATACATCTAATTAAAAACGGAGATAAATGGGGTGTTTGGGGCAGTTTTTCATTTTGGTTTGTCCTCCAAGCAGGTGTGGGGGAATGGGTGAGGTTGCCCTCTGCAGAGGAGGTCGTCCAACCCAAGCGGCTCTTGCAACAGATCCACTCAGAGGAGGAGCTGCTGCACGGTCACCTGGACACCCGGGTCAGAAACCTGCCAGATGGCATTCAGCAGGTCAGCTTTAGACTCATATATGTTTTAACACCCCCACTTTTCATGCAGTTTTGCTCAAAAGCAGTACAACCAGTCTGAATGTGCAGTGAAACTGATGTGAGCGCATACATCTATGTAAACAAAAAATAATTTGTGGTTTTGAGCGCACATTCCTGTGTATGGAACAACTATTGTGCCAAAAGTACATGAAATTGGATCTGTTTTTCACATGCAAAGGACGTTGAGACACAAACAACTGTGTTCATAAATGAACCACACCATTATTTTCATTTAATCAGTGCATTTTGTTGATGAAAACACAACCAAGAAATCAATGTTCTCCAGGAAGTGGCAGAAATTACAAAGCAAAACTGCAGGATTAAAAAAAGACATAAGAGAACATGCTACACTTGAATTTTGTAGGGTAATATTAGGGTTGCATCGATATAAAAATTTGGATCGATATCCGATATTAATATAGATGTTTTGGACAATATTATATATATGTCTCTACTTTTTTGACATTTTTACAAAAAGGCAACAAGTTGGAAATAAATATTGGTTGTTAATACTGGCCCAGTTTTGTTTATGGTGCCAATACCGATGTGTTACAAATTTACTGATATCGCTCTATATTGATATTGATGCCAATATATCCGATATATCATGCATCCATACCAATAATATGTAGTTAAGCATACAAATATCCTTACTTTGTGCATTTCAGGTAACAGAAAAGAAGATGTGTACATTTCCTTCTGATGTTGAAATTTAATGAAAATTAAAATAAAAACATAATTTTCAACTTAATAACAACAAAAAAACAATATTTTAACTTACCACTGGTGTGATTCTGTCATGGAATATTAATTTATTTCATGAAAAAAAACATTTATTATTACATTTATATTGCGGACATTAGTTTATTCTTTGCCATGTTAAACCAGAGTTATTCAGATGTTCCATGAATACATAGAAAGAATTAAAAATGCTCCTTTTCTGTGTTTTTACAAATGAAACAGAAGTTTTTGTTTGGCATAATTGGTCTAATTATGACTCTGCAAGTAAGAACAGTGGAATTTGCTAATTGTTCCCAGGATTTATCACATATTCCTGTCTGTTTTATTCCCTGAAACAGTAAAAGACAATTTTCACTAATAGATATTTTACGACTCTTTGTGTGCTACATGCTTAGTGAGATGCATATAATCAAAAGTAGTTATGATTTTATACCAAATGTGTGAGCATCAAATCCAGTGCAGACTTCCTGGAAAAACAGTAAAAACTGCCTATAATTTTTCACTGAATCACAAATTGAGACTCGGATCCCCAACTTGGCTTCATCAGCCGCATGTTGTCTGCAGCAGTAATGAATTTACTCTGCGCAAGCCACAGAGGTCGGCCATCTCCATTAAAGGGGCACGAAATAAACCTTAGCAAAGTCACAGAAAACTTTTTCTTTTCCGCCTGTGGTGTGCCATGCTGCTCTCAGAAAAAGTTACCACTGTTTTCTACTTACACAAATAATAAGGATGCAACAAGTTGTCAATTAATGAGTTAATCTAAAGTTGATTCAATCGACTAACAATTAGCTGCCATTTGTCTTAAAAACCTGAGTTTTTAGATTTTTTCATAACATAAAGGGCAATTTTTTTCCATAATATGCTAAAAAAAGATTTCTGAATTATTTTGTGTCATCTGTATTAAATACTGGAAGGAATGTTAAAACGTCACTCCATAAGTGCATTTACGTCCGCAAAATCAACCGTGTTAAATTGAATCACGTCTTCCCCCGCCCCCATCACGTTGAAATTTTTCTGTTATGCCCTCTGCCTTTTCTCATCACATCGCAGCAAATCAGTTATTTCTGGTCAAGAATCTCGGCTGAATGAGCGATACGAAGGCGATAACTTAAGGAGCTTCTCCAGTGATTATATTTTGCAACCGTTTCTCTTTCTGTTTCGGGATAACCGCCATCTTGTTTCCAACTGGCTCCTGTAAAGATGACCGGTGGTGCCCTCTGCTGCATGGCGGCCAAACTGCAACACTGAACGAAGGTCTCTAAAACAAACGTTATAGAAACTAATTTTAAAATAAAGAAACATTAATCAACAATTAATCATAAGTTGTTTAACTATTTGCATCCCTAACAAATAACACATGTAAACAAACGAGTAAAGAACAGTCTACTGCGATGGTGCATTAGGTTCATCGTAGGAAGGAAAAAATTAGTACATTTCTGCCAAAAACTCGGAAATTTTGAGATCAATCTCAGAAATATTCTAGAGAAAGTCTGGACATTTCTGAGCTTCAAAACTTGGAAACTTTTAACTTTGAAGTTCAGAAAATTAAAAAAAAAATTTTTGGAAATTTTTTGGTTTTTTTTCTTACAAATTTTCATCTTTTCAGACTTCCAGATTCTTTCTGGAAAACTTTAATTTAAAGTTTAAAGTTTAATCTCAAAATTTCAGAGTTTTCTTTAGCAGAAATTCACAAATTTTTCTTCTGTCTTCAGTGACCCTATACGCTGTTGCAGCCTACATATGCTGCTTTGTAAACTGCAATGAAAAGCGACACTCTGTTTTGGCTCTCTCTCTCTCTCTCTCTCTCTCCAACCACACCTCCTGCATGAGAAAAAAGAAAAACTCAGCCCACCTCCACTTCAATCTCTTGCTACTTTCCACCCTGTCAGATTATATTTCACACCTCTACCTGTTGTCTCCTGTTACCTTTCCTTTCCCCACTGTCGGCGTCGCAGGTCTGACCTTGAGCTGCCCTCTGCAGTCAGCATGTTGTCTCATGACTTTGTTGATGAAACTAAAGAACACCTCACATGTGAATTTAAATGAAGGTGCCAAATAGTAAAACATTTTTGACTCTGTTTTTGTTGTAGTTTTCATGTGAAGTCTCAAACGTTGGGGAATTTGATTGAAGAATCTGGATAAGTTTGTATATTTCTTAATACATCCATGATGCTTTTTTCTGCTTTGGATTCATTGTAAATATAGAACCCAGATATTTGAAAAATTAAAAACAAATTCATTGTTTTCATCCAGACAACATATATTTATTGAAAACCTGGCAAATGCTATTACAAAAAGTAAATGAATGCAGCTAACGATTATTTTAGTGATCAATTATTCTGACCATTAATCAGTTTAAATAAAACTGTCACATTCTACAGATACTCACTGCATGTAGGCCATCCTGACAGCGTATGGCTATCTGATAGAACACCGGTGGAAACGCGGTCTCTCCGAAACAGAGCCGAGCCGAGCTGGGCCGAGCCGGGTTGTTGAAGTAGAGCCGGTGGAAAAGGGGCATTGGTGATTAATCGGTTACTAAATTAGTTGACGATTATTTCAATAATCGATTAATCTCTATTAAACCTATTAATCATTTCAGCCCTACTTGGCATTAATGATAATACTCCTCCCAACTCAACATTTACACTCCCATGGGAAAATGGATGCAAGCAGATATGCAATTATACCACTGTACATCTTTGAAAAGCAGAAGTAGAGCCTCCTATACAACCAATAAGAATGCAGCAAGTCAACAACAAAACGCATCTCTTTGGCAGCAGCCATTGGACAACCATACAGCGGTAAAACCAGCTGACCAAACATGCTTGAGCTAGTTTGGGTTGCTAGGCGACGGGCTGGGGTTGCTAGGTAACAGGTGGTTGGCTAGCTGCTGTTCTGAAGCAGAGTTTTAATCTGGAAAGAGAGAGCGATCGCTGTTGGACATCTTTCCTCATCAGTGTTTGTCGTGAATCCTCAAAAAAATCAGATTTTATCCATTTCCTTCACTCCTCCACACTCACTTTTTTTTTCTCACATCCCTAGTCACCTTTTTTTTCTTTCTTTTGACAGCGTGAAATATTTGACAAATTGGTGAGTCGTTGGAGTGAGTTTTTATTTGGGATCAATGCCGTCCTGAGATTCATGGTTTTGAATCTTAAAGGTTTCTGCTCTGCTGCACATAACAGGAATAATTCTTACTTTTTACAAATTCTCCACATTTTTGTGAATATCTTTTAATTCATCCTAGCTCCTCTCTGTCCTGTACATACATACTGTCCATATATTGTCTTTTTTGATTTATAAGACACTCTGGTAGCCATTTGTAAGATTTTGTGGATCATAGTGTAAACAAAAACAGTAATTTATTCAAACTATTCCAACAACATTGCCCATAAACAGTAATAATAAACTAAATTTAAAGATATTCCAAAAATCCCCATTTACATTGAGGTAAATATTTATTTCTCCAAAACAGTGACATTTATTTAGTAGAATAAGTGTTGCATATTTATTTACCTCTTTAACAAACACACCATCCCTACTGTGAGGCACGGTGGTGGCAGCATAATGCTGTAGGTCCAGGAAGGTAAAAATTAATATTAACACTAAACACTAAATTTTCTTTATTTTGAAGAAATTTTTATTAATTTATTTACATAGCAACAATTCACAAAACCAAAAATGCAAATTGTTTAGTCTAAAAAGCCAAATTTTGTTGTTCTTGATAGATTTTTAAAAGCAAAATAAAAAAAAGTTTAAAACATACAAGAGAGTGAATATTTTGTTAATAGGTAATGTATATGAGTATGTAAGCAAAATAAATACACAAAGTTTTCACACTCCTTTATTTTTGAGGGTCATTTGTGTGAATTTTGTCCCACAATGCAGAGCAAAAAATGTCGTGATAAAATAACTCCAGCTGTTCTACTTATTCCAGTCCTGGTTCTCCTACAGTCAGGAAATAATTACTCAATTCCCCGGTGACGGAGGAATATCGCTCTAATTTTAATGTTTCTGATGAACAGAGAGAAACAGAAAATTACTGAAGAGTAAAAAAAAAACATTTTACAGTTTAAAACTAAATCATCTCAATCAAGTTAACCACCAAAATTCATTAAACTGAACATAAAAAAATAGCTTGTGATTTTTATCACACTTCAGACTGTTGCTTTACCAAAAGAAAAACACACAATTTCTCTTTTTTGGTCAGAGGCTGAACAAAATCATGCCAAAAACTATTAATCTGTAAGAGAGCAAACCTGCAAAAATCAAATATTTTTCTTCCAGACGCCACAGATCGTCATCAAGTTCAACAATATTTTGTTTATAAAGCATCAGGTAAAACCGAAACCAGACATCCAAAGAAATCATAGTTCTTCCTTTAACATTTTATCTAGAACTGCTAGCAATAATTTTTTATTAAAATATATATTTTTATTCTTGTGCTTCAATAAACAGAGTAGTTTAGTTCATTTTTGGATCCATGAAACAATATTTCTGGATTTACTTTGGTGCTATAGAAGCACTCATCTGTTTTTTTAAATTAATTAATTATGTTAAATTTAATTAATAACCACTTAAAAATTCATTTAACTTTTAAATTATATCATGGGTGTCCAAAGTGTGGCCTGCGGGCCATTTGTGACCCTTCAAATGTATTTGTTCGGCCGCTGCCCGCCGGCTAACAATGGTAAAAAATTTGGTCAACAATTAATGACCCAAAAAGTCTTGAAACTGTCGGGTTAAGGCAAAAGTCTGAAGCCTTTTTGTGTTGTGAATCTTTAATGATGTAAAAATTTAATAAAATTTTGCTTATTGTTGAGCAGTTAAAACTAAAATAAATAAATACATAAAATAGAAAGCCTTTATTTCGATACAAAAAGTGTTCCATACCATTTAGGAAAAAAAATAACAAAACTAACAATAGACAAACTTTTGCATTTTTAATTTAATTAATTTTAAGTTTAAAAAATAGTTAAAATTTACAAATTTACTGAATTAAATCAAACTTATTAATTAATTTCTTTTATTTTTACTGAATTAAATCAAACGTTTTAATTATTTATTTATTTATTTTTTACTGAATTAAACGTTTAAATGAATTTTTCTTGATTTTTTCCGTTTATTGTTGTTATTTTCTCTCCTAGCCCATCCATTTGGCCCAGAGCAGCTTCCTGGTCGAGGCATTTGGCACATCCTTCACCCTTGACCTGGAGCTGAACCAGTAAGTAAACTGGGCCTGTGACCCATCTGATCGTATCCTTACAGCCGTCTCTTACAGATTTGTTATTTTTCTGCTTTACACTCCCCCACACTCTGTACATCCTCTGTTTCTGGAGCTGCAGGCGACACAACACTTCTAATGTCATAAATAAAAGCTTATAAGAGGTTTTTAAATCTATTAGAATAAATAGATTCTAATATTTATTCTGGACTAAAAAAAGCCCAGAGTAATCATTAAATTTAACTGAGTAACGACAGCAGTGTTTTATAACCGTTTAATTTACCTTTACTTTACAGCAACCTCCTGTCTACAGACTACGTGGAGCGTCACTTTGACAACCGGGAGCTGTCACAAAATACGGTAAGGTTATATAAATATGTGTATTATGGAACTATGTGTTACCATGTGGCGTCTATAAAATGACAAACTACTTAAATTACTTATTTTTTAGGTAGCTGTATGACTGTGTCTGCATGACATGGTGTTCATAGTGCCACAAACAGAAACACTGCTCTTAAAAACATTCCCATTTGAAATGGGTTTCTTCAGGACGACACTTAGAAGTGGCATAATTTAACGCCTTGAAATTGGGCCTCTGTCTCTTTAAGAACTCCTGCTCTTTACGAAACTCCGCCTTCAGGAAGTCATCGCAACATGGCTGCTGGAACAACCTTTAACAACCTCTTTACCAGCGTTTCACAGAGAAGTAGCTCGTAAAGTTAAATTTGTAAACTGCAGCTCTGAGGAGGAGCTGCGTCTAGAAGGCGGGGCTAAGTCCACCCAGGCGTTTTCAATGGTTGCCGTGGAGATTAAATAACTTCTCAAACATGCATGAATGAATCAAAGCAACACTCCAGGTTTGTTTTTGATGAGGGAATAACATTACAACATGAAGTAAAGCATAAAAACGTTGATTTTAATCGATACTGCCCCTTTAAATCAATGACATCCTGGAGGCCTGTTGTTGGCACTCAGCCTGCAGCGTTTTCACCACTAATGGCTTCGTGTTTTCCTCCGTTTTCTTCATCTCTAAATCAACACCGTAACATCATATCTGCTGTATCTGTACTTGAAAAATGGCTCTTAGTTGCTCAGATTGCAAGTGGAAGATATTAAGCTACGATCTGGTATCGACTTTTGCACCTGGTTTCTTGTCAGCTTTATTTATCACAACCGTTATTTGTTTATTGCTCTTCCTGTCAATTTTAGGTTGAGTTTTAGAGTCCAGGCTTATGAAAATGAGAGCATATCAAAGGATTAGTAATTTCAAATACTAGAGAAGCTGATTAACTTAAAGAAAATGAAACATGCATCATAAAAGTAATTTAGTTATAGTTATTTAAAGGAGTTACTAGACATGCTGAAAATTGTGGCATTGGATTTCTGCAAAAATATAAAATCTTACCAAGTATCTTTGGTCTAGTTTCTAGTGAAATAAGGCAAAACAAACTTACAAGTAAGTTTTCAGCAGGAAATTATAGCTAATATTGTTTATAAAGTATTTGTTCCACATCATGTAATAAGTGAAATAATCTGACAGTGCTTTTTAAAATAAAAAATAAGGAATTATTTATCTAAAACAAACTTCTATTTAATGCTGAAAAGCTACTTGTAAGTTAGTTTCGTCTTATTTTAAGTTTAGAAAGATATTTTCACTAGAAACTAGACCAAAAATCCTTGTATAATACTCTGTTGTTTATTTGGAAAGCCACCATTGTTCTTTATGCCTTAATTATCCAAATTTTGCAACAAAAGCAGCTCATATGCAACATGTAGACTAAAAAATTAGATAAAAATCCTTTATTTCTGCAGGTGACAGGGGAGTTTTTATTGCACTCAAGGCCAAAAACAATTAAATTATTAAATGCTTTTGCATTTCTGAAGTAGCTGGATGCTTTTCTTTTAAGCTTGAACTCATGTGGCGTTTTATTTTCTCCAGCCTTAAGAAATGGCATTGAATAGCAGCTTTTTGGTACAGTTTTAGAGGCACTTATGGGTCTGGCTCTGTCTGCCTTTATCCATGCATCAGATTAAAATAAATCCCATTATTTATTCCCATCAGAGATTTTCAGCTTTCTCTACAAGCGTCTCATTTATGCCTTGTCCTCTGCTGTATTTTAATCTCCAGTCTTGTTTTCTCGCTCGTCTCTCTGTCGCCCTTTTCTGCTGAAAGAGCCACCTGACCAATCAGTGAGCGGTTGCCATGGCAGCCAGCAGTCAGGAGCAGAACCACTCTGGGTCTATTTTGTTTCAATCATCCGTCACCCAGAGTTGTTTTTTTTCCAGGGGGAAGAAAAGTCTTAATTTATTTATTTTTTCTGTTTGTATTCGGGTGTTTGGACCAAAATTGCAACGTTTGTTACATTTTCAGCTGCTGCGGTTTGCTTTCACACTGCACTTTGTCAAATGAACCAAAGTATAAAGACAACCTGTTCCCCTCCTCGCCTGTGGTGGCGCTGCACCAAGAACCGCTGAAGGAAATGACACTCTAAGAAAGACTTCTTTCTTCATGAAATGTAAACAAAAATGGAGCATAGTCATATTTTAGTGGTTGTAGGATCTTCGCTTTGTGTTTGGTAAAAGATGGAACCATTTCTTTCTTGGGTTTGTTTCGGTTGTATTTACCCAGAATGCCATGCACTCTAGTCCACTTCCTGCTTTAGGAGCTGTCTCCAGTCCGCTTGGCATTCACATTTGCATTTGAACCGCACCAGCGTTCACTTTTATTAAACCGAGACTTTTTAGGCGGACCAGAGTTTCTTTTTTGTCCGGATCAGAGGTCGATTGCACATTCACATTTCCCCAAACGAACCGAACTTTCTAGACAAATTAACTAGAGTTCAATTAACACAAACTTAACCTGACCAGTGGAAATTTGAGCAATACCCAAAACCCAACAGACATTTTCTTAAATGAATGAATGTTACTTCAAATCAGATAAAACTGGAACATTATGGAAATGTTACAAACCGTCCTGATTGCAGTGGTTGTTTTCTTTCTTAGGATACAGACCTGAAGTTACAGGTAGTTTTTGCTTTTTAAGTCGTTTCTTTTTCTTCTAAAGCTTCATCTGTCTGTTGTAACCATTCGTCTGGTCCTCTGAGAGCATTAATGCTGAGTGCAGGCTTTCAGTGCACTCTAACTTCTCTAATTCTGTTAGTTGTCAGCTTCAATCCTCTTATTTCTGAAGATTATAACTGTTGCTGTCCCTTTCTGAGTTCAAGCTATTTCGTCACTCTCTTCAAATGTTGTTCTGCTCGTGTTTTGTTGATGATATTTTACCTTTTATGCATAATTTTGTATGCATGGGGCTTATTTACATGAGTGAGTGGCCATTATTTGTAGTGCACACATAACCTTTGTGAAAAGCCCTTTAAGTTCTTCAGTCAGTGTGTGTCTGCTGTGTCAGGCAATTTGATTTCCTCCATTTAGCCTCGTAATCCTACCTTTTATTTATTTATTATCCTGCCCTGTGCTAAGTGCTATGAGCTCTCTCTCTGTCTTGTATGACTAATGAAAGTATTTTCTTTCCTCCGAGAAGTAGTGGTGCGTCTATGTCTGAAGGTTTAAGAAAATAAAAGTACTGAGATCCACATATGCTTACAGTTTAGGCTGAAAATGTAGGATGAGGCTTTGGTTGGTTTTAAAAAGTTACAGTAAAGTCCTTTTTATTTTGTTTTTCACTGTGTAGTGGAGTGTCGACCTGCAAATAACAATATAATGTCAGACTTTAAATATAAATCTGATATTTTAAATGCTGAAGTCAGTCAGATTTTCTCAAATAGGTTGAAATGCAAGTGAAAATAATTTGAATTTGTGGACAAGTCTTCATGAAATCGGTTGACCAGCCGCTCTATTTGTTGGATCTGTTCAGTTGCTTGTAGCTCTTTGAAGGTTGTTGGTGCCAGACAGACTGGTCTGACTATTTCAGGAACTGGTGATCTGCTGGGATTTTCACACACAACCATCTCTCAGGTTTGCAGAGTGGTGCGAAAAACGGAGAGCGTGAGCAGCTGTTGTACGCAGGGAAATGTCTTGTTGATGGTCATAGGAGAATGGAGGTTACCAGTTTACAAAGTGATAATAAAAGCCAACAGAAGCTAAAATAACCACTTTTTGCAACCAAGACATGTGAAATATCATTTCTAAATGCAGAGCAGGGTGAACCTTAAAGCAGCTAAGTGCCACTCCTGTCAGCTTGAAGCAAAAACTGGAACTACAATTTACAAAAACTTACAAACATTTTAAAATGAAACACGAGAAAGTTGTTGCTTGGTCCAACAATTCTTAATTTCAGCTACAGGCGACCTACCAATGATTCAGTCTTCTAGCGATGGTGTAATTTGGAGTAGGTTTGAATCTCTGAACTGTTCAAAATATGTTCATTACATTTTTTGAACAAAGTCAGTCTGCCTATTTTGAGCTCCTTTCAGAATGAGCTGTTTTAAGGCATCTTGTCACTTTAAATCCAGATAATCCCGTACTGGCCACGCCTCCCAAATCAATGCTTACACTTGGCATTGAAAAAGCTACAAAGAATGTATGCAACCATACATCTGTGAAAAGCAGAAGTAGAGCCTCCTGCACAACCAACAAGACTGCAGCAAATGGTTTCACTTATCTTTTCCAGCAGCCATTGTACAGTGAATACAGTGGTGAAACCAGATGAAGAAATGTGATTATTTATATTAAGCTTTTCTAAAACGTAATTTAAATAATCAGAAACTTATGGAAGCCCAAACTCTTCTCAGTAAGTTAAACTTTACCTCATAAGCAGACACCTTTGTTATAATTTTTTTAATGTTATTTTTTTAAACAGACCCTTGTAACAGATTGTGTTTTTGCACATTTGTTAAGAAAATAGTGTTTGTATAAACTAAAATGTACACTATTTTGTTTCACCCATTTATGTATAAATGTATTTAACTTTTTTTTTTTTAACTTTAGCTATGTTACTTTGTGGATTTGCAAAACGTTAACGCCAATATTGCCAATGTTTGGAGTTATTTTGTATGATTTATGGATAAGTATTCCTTTATTGTTTTTTCTTTAATGTAAAATAACATTACTCATTGTGTTAAAAATGTTATTTGTTCAAAATAAAGTACATTTAAAACAATGTTGTGGAGCTCCGGTTGGGTTGCTAGGTGACGGGTTGGGTTCCACTGGGGTTGCTAGGCAACGGCGCAGCGCCAGTTGAATGTGACGTTACATTCCGGAAGTTTTTGAAACAATTTTTCAGACCCCAAAAAACATGAACTTATTGCCAAAACACAACTGAGTGGGTTTTTAAGTCGCTTGTCCTGTTTTTAGAAGCTGTAGAAACCCAAGTGGAAGAATATAAAAACCTGCTAAATGCTAATTTTGTATAACAGGTCCCCTTTATTTCCATATTGTAACCATTTTCTGATGACTGTTTCTGTCAGGAGATGGTAGTAACTGCTACGGTCCCCAGATATCACTCCAACAGAGCGTTTTCGGGATGTGGTTGAACAGAGGAATTGTGTCGTAGCCAAAAGATTTGCCAAAACTGCCTGTTTAGTGTCAACTGGAGTCTGTACAATGAAGAATAAAGAAAGTTCTGGAAGCAAAAAGCAGGACCAGCCCAAAACTAGCAGCACCTTAGAAAAATATCAGGACATATTTGCTGCTTTAATTTTTTTATATCATTATCTGAGCTGACTCCGGTGACTTACTGAGGTTCATTACAAACAACTGAAACTGACACATGGAAAGATGAGTGTATACTATTACATTCCCAGTTTCCAAGAATCCACAAACATATGCGAGTGTAATAATATTCCTCCACTTTAAGCTTCTTAAAACTGTAAAAACATGCATGAATTTATTGAGTGGCATCACAGAGCGTCCCTACAGATTGTCGTAATCTGAGCATATCTGCACGCCGAGTGCAGAGACGGCTCTGAAACACTATATTGAAAACATGATCGTCCAGTTGGAGCCCTGCAGGGGATTATGAATAATCAAGTGATAGAATCTGGAGGCGACGGTTTTACCTCTCTCCACTTCAGCCAAACTGAAATGTCAACCCAGACCGTCGCTCACACGGTCGCAGTTTACTGGAAACTTAAATATTAATCAGCCAAAACAGAAATGGTTTCAAGTGAGTGGATATGCTTTTAAATTTTGCTTTTTAGGTCGCATTTTCTTTTAAATATTTTAGATATGCTAAATTAGCTAGCAAACAGGTGAATCTTTCTGCAGAAAAACATGCATCGGTGTGCCTTAGCATTTTAAACAATTTAACTGGTTTCAAGGCTTCGTTTTGACAAAAAAGGCGATTCCTAAAGGGGTTGAAGTAAAACTTGTTAGCAAAAAAACAAATTTACTTTATTTTTAGACTTTTTGTTTAAGCATTAAACGCTACATCTGAGTCCGGTTGCCAAATCCGTTTTTGCCCCTTTTTTGTACCCACATGTTTCCATTTCATCTCAACCTACTTTCATGTTGTTTCCACAAACTAAAACTTAATGTAATTACAAAACACTTCAGTTAATATTTANTCCTCTGGTTGCCATGGTAACTTGGTGCTTTTGTTTTGGTGAATCAGTTCATCCGGGATGTTCTGGCAAAGCCAACCTTTCTGTCAATCATGTTTAGGTGATTGTAGTTTCAGACCCATCAGGGCTCATCTCCCCACGTAGGGAGGGGGTGGGGGAGCACGTAAAGCCCCACGTGCTGCGTCTCTCCACGCTCCTCGCGCGGACTCCTGCTCTCTCTTAGCAGCCGACACACGCGCGTAAAGCCAGACAGGTGCGTTTTTAGGAAACCCCATCCGCGTGTTTTCACCCCGCGCACCGTGGGGACGGTCTCTGCGAAATGCGGGCGTCGCGTTTAAGAGAAGAGGAAAGCCGCTGTCGTGTTCAGCATCAGTCCCGCTGCGCTCCTCTCGGCTCCTGGCGGGTCATCTAACGGCGCAGCTCCGAGGAAATCACTGGGACTATGTGAGCATCATGATCCCTGTGAGATGCCTGCTGTTCGCCGCAGTCTTTGCGAGGTACGCCGAGACAGGTAAAAACGTGGATTTATTTTATTTACCCACCATTTTTGCACATGCATCTAATTAAAAACGGAGATAAATGGGGTGTTTGGGGCAGTTTTTCATTTTGGTTTGTCCTCCAAGCAGGTGTGGGGGAATGGGTGAGGTTGCCCTCTGCAGAGGAGGTCGTCCAACCCAAGCGGCTCTTGCAACAGATCCACTCAGAGGAGGAGCTGCTGCACGGTCACCTGGACACCCGGGTCAGAAACCTGCCAGATGGCATTCAGCAGGTCAGCTTTAGACTCATATATGTTTTAACACCCCCACTTTTCATGCAGTTTTGCTCAAAAGCAGTACAACCAGTCTGAATGTGCAGTGAAACTGATGTGAGCGCATACATCTATGTAAACAAAAAATAATTTGTGGTTTTGAGCGCACATTCCTGTGTATGGAACAACTATTGTGCCAAAAGTACATGAAATTGGATCTGTTTTTCACATGCAAAGGACGTTGAGACACAAACAACTGTGTTCATAAATGAACCACACCATTATTTTCATTTAATCAGCGCATTTTGTTGATGAAAACACAACCAAGAAATCAATGTTCTCCAGGAAGTGGCAGAAATTACAAAGCAAAACTGCAGGATTAAAAAAAGACATAAGAGAACATGCTACACTTGAATTTTGTAGGGTAATATTAGGGTTGCATCGATATAAAAATTTGGATCGATATCCAATATTAATATAGATGTTTTGGACAATATTATATATATGTCTCTACTTTTTTGACATTTTTACAAAAAGGCAACAAGTTGGAAATAAATATTGGTTGTTAATACTGGCCCAGTTTTGTTTATGGTGCCAATACCGATGTGTTACAAATTTACTGATATCGCTCTATATTGATATTGATGCCAATATATCCGATATATCATGCATCCATACCAATAATATGTAGTTAAGCATACAAATATCCTTACTTTGTGCATTTCAGGTAACAGAAAAGAAGATGTGTACATTTCCTTCTGATGTTGAAATTTAATGAAAATTAAAATAAAAACATAATTTTCAACTTAATAACAACAAAAAAACAATATTTTAACTTACCACTGGTGTGATTCTGTCATGGAATATTAATTTATTTCATGAAAAAAAACATTTATTATTACATTTATATTGCGGACATTAGTTTATTCTTTGCCATGTTAAACCAGAGTTATTCAGATGTTCCATGAATACATAGAAAGAATTAAAAATGCTCCTTTTCTGTGTTTTTACAAATGAAACAGAAGTTTTTGTTTGGCATAATTGGTCTAATTATGACTCTGCAAGTAAGAACAGTGGAATTTGCTAATTGTTCCCAGGATTTATCACATATTCCTGTCTGTTTTATTCCCTGAAACAGTAAAAGACAATTTTCACTAATAGATATTTTACGACTCTTTGTGTGCTACATGCTTAGTGAGATGCATATAATCAAAAGTAGTTATGATTTTATACCAAATGTGTGAGCATCAAATCCAGTGCAGACTTCCTGGAAAAACAGTAAAAACTGCCTATAATTTTTCACTGAATCACAAATTGAGACTCGGATCCCCAACTTGGCTTCATCAGCCGCATGTTGTCTGCAGCAGTAATGAATTTACTCTGCGCAAGCCACAGAGGTCGGCCATCTCCATTAAAGGGGCACGAAATAAACCTTAGCAAAGTCACAGAAAACTTTTTCTTTTCCGCCTGTGGTGTGCCATGCTGCTCTCAGAAAAAGTTACCACTGTTTTCTACTTACACAAATAATAAGGATGCAACAAGTTGTCAATTAATGAGTTAATCTAAAGTTGATTCAATCGACTAACAATTAGCTGCCATTTGTCTTAAAAACCTGAGTTTTTAGATTTTTTCATAACATAAAGGGCAATTTTTTTCCATAATATGCTAAAAAAAGATTTCTGAATTATTTTGTGTCATCTGTATTAAATACTGGAAGGAATGTTAAAACGTCACTCCATAAGTGCATTTACGTCCGCAAAATCAACCGTGTTAAATTGAATCACGTCTTCCCCCGCCCCCATCACGTTGAAATTTTTCTGTTATGCCCTCTGCCTTTTCTCATCACATCGCAGCAAATCAGTTATTTCTGGTCAAGAATCTCGGCTGAATGAGCGATACGAAGGCGATAACTTAAGGAGCTTCTCCAGTGATTATATTTTGCAACCGTTTCTCTTTCTGTTTCGGGATAACCGCCATCTTGTTTCCAACTGGCTCCTGTAAAGATGACCGGTGGTGCCCTCTGCTGCATGGCGGCCAAACTGCAACACTGAACGAAGGTCTCTAAAACAAACGTTATAGAAACTAATTTTAAAATAAAGAAACATTAATCAACAATTAATCATAAGTTGTTTAACTATTTGCATCCCTAACAAATAACACATGTAAACAAACGAGTAAAGAACAGTCTACTGCGATGGTGCATTAGGTTCATCGTAGGAAGGAAAAAATTAGTACATTTCTGCCAAAAACTCGGAAATTTTGAGATCAATCTCAGAAATATTCTAGAGAAAGTCTGGACATTTCTGAGCTTCAAAACTTGGAAACTTTTAACTTTGAAGTTCAGAAAATTAAAAAAAAAATTTTTGGAAATTTTTTGGTTTTTTTTCTTACAAATTTTCATCTTTTCAGACTTCCAGATTCTTTCTGGAAAACTTTAATTTAAAGTTTAAAGTTTAATCTCAAAATTTCAGAGTTTTCTTTAGCAGAAATTCACAAATTTTTCTTCTGTCTTCAGTGACCCTATACGCTGTTGCAGCCTACATATGCTGCTTTGTAAACTGCAATGAAAAGCGACACTCTGTTTTGGCTCTCTCTCTCTCTCTCTCTCTCTCCAACCACACCTCCTGCATGAGAAAAAAGAAAAACTCAGCCCACCTCCACTTCAATCTCTTGCTACTTTCCACCCTGTCAGATTATATTTCACACCTCTACCTGTTGTCTCCTGTTACCTTTCCTTTCCCCACTGTCGGCGTCGCAGGTCTGACCTTGAGCTGCCCTCTGCAGTCAGCATGTTGTCTCATGACTTTGTTGATGAAACTAAAGAACACCTCACATGTGAATTTAAATGAAGGTGCCAAATAGTAAAACATTTTTGACTCTGTTTTTGTTGTAGTTTTCATGTGAAGTCTCAAACGTTGGGGAATTTGATTGAAGAATCTGGATAAGTTTGTATATTTCTTAATACATCCATGATGCTTTTTTCTGCTTTGGATTCATTGTAAATATAGAACCCAGATATTTGAAAAATTAAAAACAAATTCATTGTTTTCATCCAGACAACATATATTTATTGAAAACCTGGCAAATGCTATTACAAAAAGTAAATGAATGCAGCTAACGATTATTTTAGTGATCAATTATTCTGACCATTAATCAGTTTAAATAAAACTGTCACATTCTACAGATACTCACTGCATGTAGGCCATCCTGACAGCGTATGGCTATCTGATAGAACACCGGTGGAAACGCGGTCTCTCCGAAACAGAGCCGAGCCGAGCTGGGCCGAGCCGGGTTGTTGAAGTAGAGCCGGTGGAAAAGGGGCATTGGTGATTAATCGGTTACTAAATTAGTTGACGATTATTTCAATAATCGATTAATCTCTATTAAACCTATTAATCATTTCAGCCCTACTTGGCATTAATGATAATACTCCTCCCAACTCAACATTTACACTCCCATGGGAAAATGGATGCAAGCAGATATGCAATTATACCACTGTACATCTTTGAAAAGCAGAAGTAGAGCCTCCTATACAACCAATAAGAATGCAGCAAGTCAACAACAAAACGCATCTCTTTGGCAGCAGCCATTGGACAACCATACAGCGGTAAAACCAGCTGACCAAACATGCTTGAGCTAGTTTGGGTTGCTAGGCGACGGGCTGGGGTTGCTAGGTAACAGGTGGTTGGCTAGCTGCTGTTCTGAAGCAGAGTTTTAATCTGGAAAGAGAGAGCGATCGCTGTTGGACATCTTTCCTCATCAGTGTTTGTCGTGAATCCTCAAAAAAATCAGATTTTATCCATTTCCTTCACTCCTCCACACTCACTTTTTTTTTCTCACATCCCTAGTCACCTTTTTTTTCTTTCTTTTGACAGCGTGAAATATTTGACAAATTGGTGAGTCGTTGGAGTGAGTTTTTATTTGGGATCAATGCCGTCCTGAGATTCATGGTTTTGAATCTTAAAGGTTTCTGCTCTGCTGCACATAACAGGAATAATTCTTACTTTTTACAAATTCTCCACATTTTTGTGAATATCTTTTAATTCATCCTAGCTCCTCTCTGTCCTGTACATACATACTGTCCATATATTGTCTTTTTTGATTTATAAGACACTCTGGTAGCCATTTGTAAGATTTTGTGGATCATAGTGTAAACAAAAACAGTAATTTATTCAAACTATTCCAACAACATTGCCCATAAACAGTAATAATAAACTAAATTTAAAGATATTCCAAAAATCCCCATTTACATTGAGGTAAATATTTATTTCTCCAAAACAGTGACATTTATTTAGTAGAATAAGTGTTGCATATTTATTTACCTCTTTAACAAACACACCATCCCTACTGTGAGGCACGGTGGTGGCAGCATAATGCTGTAGGTCCAGGAAGGTAAAAATTAATATTAACACTAAACACTAAATTTTCTTTATTTTGAAGAAATTTTTATTAATTTATTTACATAGCAACAATTCACAAAACCAAAAATGCAAATTGTTTAGTCTAAAAAGCCAAATTTTGTTGTTCTTGATAGATTTTTAAAAGCAAAATAAAAAAAAGTTTAAAACATACAAGAGAGTGAATATTTTGTTAATAGGTAATGTATATGAGTATGTAAGCAAAATAAATACACAAAGTTTTCACACTCCTTTATTTTTGAGGGTCATTTGTGTGAATTTTGTCCCACAATGCAGAGCAAAAAATGTCGTGATAAAATAACTCCAGCTGTTCTACTTATTCCAGTCCTGGTTCTCCTACAGTCAGGAAATAATTACTCAATTCCCCGGTGACGGAGGAATATCGCTCTAATTTTAATGTTTCTGATGAACAGAGAGAAACAGAAAATTACTGAAGAGTAAAAAAAAAACATTTTACAGTTTAAAACTAAATCATCTCAATCAAGTTAACCACCAAAATTCATTAAACTGAACATAAAAAAATAGCTTGTGATTTTTATCACACTTCAGACTGTTGCTTTACCAAAAGAAAAACACACAATTTCTCTTTTTTGGTCAGAGGCTGAACAAAATCATGCCAAAAACTATTAATCTGTAAGAGAGCAAACCTGCAAAAATCAAATATTTTTCTTCCAGACGCCACAGATCGTCATCAAGTTCAACAATATTTTGTTTATAAAGCATCAGGTAAAACCGAAACCAGACATCCAAAGAAATCATAGTTCTTCCTTTAACATTTTATCTAGAACTGCTAGCAATAATTTTTTATTAAAATATATATTTTTATTCTTGTGCTTCAATAAACAGAGTAGTTTAGTTCATTTTTGGATCCATGAAACAATATTTCTGGATTTACTTTGGTGCTATAGAAGCACTCATCTGTTTTTTTAAATTAATTAATTATGTTAAATTTAATTAATAACCACTTAAAAATTCATTTAACTTTTAAATTATATCATGGGTGTCCAAAGTGTGGCCTGCGGGCCATTTGTGACCCTTCAAATGTATTTGTTCGGCCGCTGCCCGCCGGCTAACAATGGTAAAAAATTTGGTCAACAATTAATGACCCAAAAAGTCTTGAAACTGTCGGGTTAAGGCAAAAGTCTGAAGCCTTTTTGTGTTGTGAATCTTTAATGATGTAAAAATTTAATAAAATTTTGCTTATTGTTGAGCAGTTAAAACTAAAATAAATAAATACATAAAATAGAAAGCCTTTATTTCGATACAAAAAGTGTTCCATACCATTTAGGAAAAAAAATAACAAAACTAACAATAGACAAACTTTTGCATTTTTAATTTAATTAATTTTAAGTTTAAAAAATAGTTAAAATTTACAAATTTACTGAATTAAATCAAACTTATTAATTAATTTCTTTTATTTTTACTGAATTAAATCAAACGTTTTAATTATTTATTTATTTATTTTTTACTGAATTAAACGTTTAAATGAATTTTTCTTGATTTTTTCCGTTTATTGTTGTTATTTTCTCTCCTAGCCCATCCATTTGGCCCAGAGCAGCTTCCTGGTCGAGGCATTTGGCACATCCTTCACCCTTGACCTGGAGCTGAACCAGTAAGTAAACTGGGCCTGTGACCCATCTGATCGTATCCTTACAGCCGTCTCTTACAGATTTGTTATTTTTCTGCTTTACACTCCCCCACACTCTGTACATCCTCTGTTTCTGGAGCTGCAGGCGACACAACACTTCTAATGTCATAAATAAAAGCTTATAAGAGGTTTTTAAATCTATTAGAATAAATAGATTCTAATATTTATTCTGGACTAAAAAAAGCCCAGAGTAATCATTAAATTTAACTGAGTAACGACAGCAGTGTTTTATAACCGTTTAATTTACCTTTACTTTACAGCAACCTCCTGTCTACAGACTACGTGGAGCGTCACTTTGACAACCGGGAGCTGTCACAAAATACGGTAAGGTTATATAAATATGTGTATTATGGAACTATGTGTTACCATGTGGCGTCTATAAAATGACAAACTACTTAAATTACTTATTTTTTAGGTAGCTGTATGACTGTGTCTGCATGACATGGTGTTCATAGTGCCACAAACAGAAACACTGCTCTTAAAAACATTCCCATTTGAAATGGGTTTCTTCAGGACGACACTTAGAAGTGGCATAATTTAACGCCTTGAAATTGGGCCTCTGTCTCTTTAAGAACTCCTGCTCTTTACGAAACTCCGCCTTCAGGAAGTCATCGCAACATGGCTGCTGGAACAACCTTTAACAACCTCTTTACCAGCGTTTCACAGAGAAGTAGCTCGTAAAGTTAAATTTGTAAACTGCAGCTCTGAGGAGGAGCTGCGTCTAGAAGGCGGGGCTAAGTCCACCCAGGCGTTTTCAATGGTTGCCGTGGAGATTAAATAACTTCTCAAACATGCATGAATGAATCAAAGCAACACTCCAGGTTTGTTTTTGATGAGGGAATAACATTACAACATGAAGTAAAGCATAAAAACGTTGATTTTAATCGATACTGCCCCTTTAAATCAATGACATCCTGGAGGCCTGTTGTTGGCACTCAGCCTGCAGCGTTTTCACCACTAATGGCTTCGTGTTTTCCTCCGTTTTCTTCATCTCTAAATCAACACCGTAACATCATATCTGCTGTATCTGTACTTGAAAAATGGCTCTTAGTTGCTCAGATTGCAAGTGGAAGATATTAAGCTACGATCTGGTATCGACTTTTGCACCTGGTTTCTTGTCAGCTTTATTTATCACAACCGTTATTTGTTTATTGCTCTTCCTGTCAATTTTAGGTTGAGTTTTAGAGTCCAGGCTTATGAAAATGAGAGCATATCAAAGGATTAGTAATTTCAAATACTAGAGAAGCTGATTAACTTAAAGAAAATGAAACATGCATCATAAAAGTAATTTAGTTATAGTTATTTAAAGGAGTTACTAGACATGCTGAAAATTGTGGCATTGGATTTCTGCAAAAATATAAAATCTTACCAAGTATCTTTGGTCTAGTTTCTAGTGAAATAAGGCAAAACAAACTTACAAGTAAGTTTTCAGCAGGAAATTATAGCTAATATTGTTTATAAAGTATTTGTTCCACATCATGTAATAAGTGAAATAATCTGACAGTGCTTTTTAAAATAAAAAATAAGGAATTATTTATCTAAAACAAACTTCTATTTAATGCTGAAAAGCTACTTGTAAGTTAGTTTCGTCTTATTTTAAGTTTAGAAAGATATTTTCACTAGAAACTAGACCAAAAATCCTTGTATAATACTCTGTTGTTTATTTGGAAAGCCACCATTGTTCTTTATGCCTTAATTATCCAAATTTTGCAACAAAAGCAGCTCATATGCAACATGTAGACTAAAAAATTAGATAAAAATCCTTTATTTCTGCAGGTGACAGGGGAGTTTTTATTGCACTCAAGGCCAAAAACAATTAAATTATTAAATGCTTTTGCATTTCTGAAGTAGCTGGATGCTTTTCTTTTAAGCTTGAACTCATGTGGCGTTTTATTTTCTCCAGCCTTAAGAAATGGCATTGAATAGCAGCTTTTTGGTACAGTTTTAGAGGCACTTATGGGTCTGGCTCTGTCTGCCTTTATCCATGCATCAGATTAAAATAAATCCCATTATTTATTCCCATCAGAGATTTTCAGCTTTCTCTACAAGCGTCTCATTTATGCCTTGTCCTCTGCTGTATTTTAATCTCCAGTCTTGTTTTCTCGCTCGTCTCTCTGTCGCCCTTTTCTGCTGAAAGAGCCACCTGACCAATCAGTGAGCGGTTGCCATGGCAGCCAGCAGTCAGGAGCAGAACCACTCTGGGTCTATTTTGTTTCAATCATCCGTCACCCAGAGTTGTTTTTTTTCCAGGGGGAAGAAAAGTCTTAATTTATTTATTTTTTCTGTTTGTATTCGGGTGTTTGGACCAAAATTGCAACGTTTGTTACATTTTCAGCTGCTGCGGTTTGCTTTCACACTGCACTTTGTCAAATGAACCAAAGTATAAAGACAACCTGTTCCCCTCCTCGCCTGTGGTGGCGCTGCACCAAGAACCGCTGAAGGAAACAACACTCTAAGAAAGACTTCTTTCTTCATGAAATGTAAACAAAAATGGAGCATAGTCATATTTTAGTGGTTGTAGGATCTTCGCTTTGTGTTTGGTAAAAGATGGAACCATTTCTTTCTTGGGTTTGTTTCGGTTGTATTTACCCAGAATGCCATGCACTCTAGTCCACTTCCTGCTTTAGGAGCTGTCTCCAGTCCGCTTGGCATTCACATTTGCATTTGAACCGCACCAGCGTTCACTTTTATTAAACCGAGACTTTTTAGGCGGACCAGAGTTTCTTTTTTGTCCGGATCAGAGGTCGATTGCACATTCACATTTCCCCAAACGAACCGAACTTTCTAGACAAATTAACTAGAGTTCAATTAACACAAACTTAACCTGACCAGTGGAAATTTGAGCAATACCCAAAACCCAACAGACATTTTCTTAAATGAATGAATGTTACTTCAAATCAGATAAAACTGGAACATTATGGAAATGTTACAAACCGTCCTGATTGCAGTGGTTGTTTTCTTTCTTAGGATACAGACCTGAAGTTACAGGTAGTTTTTGCTTTTTAAGTCGTTTCTTTTTCTTCTAAAGCTTCATCTGTCTGTTGTAACCATTCGTCTGGTCCTCTGAGAGCATTAATGCTGAGTGCAGGCTTTCAGTGCACTCTAACTTCTCTAATTCTGTTAGTTGTCAGCTTCAATCCTCTTATTTCTGAAGATTATAACTGTTGCTGTCCCTTTCTGAGTTCAAGCTATTTCGTCACTCTCTTCAAATGTTGTTCTGCTCGTGTTTTGTTGATGATATTTTACCTTTTATGCATAATTTTGTATGCATGGGGCTTATTTACATGAGTGAGTGGCCATTATTTGTAGTGCACACATAACCTTTGTGAAAAGCCCTTTAAGTTCTTCAGTCAGTGTGTGTCTGCTGTGTCAGGCAATTTGATTTCCTCCATTTAGCCTCGTAATCCTACCTTTTATTTATTTATTATCCTGCCCTGTGCTAAGTGCTATGAGCTCTCTCTCTGTCTTGTATGACTAATGAAAGTATTTTCTTTCCTCCGAGAAGTAGTGGTGCGTCTATGTCTGAAGGTTTAAGAAAATAAAAGTACTGAGATCCACATATGCTTACAGTTTAGGCTGAAAATGTAGGATGAGGCTTTGGTTGGTTTTAAAAAGTTACAGTAAAGTCCTTTTTATTTTGTTTTTCACTGTGTAGTGGAGTGTCGACCTGCAAATAACAATATAATGTCAGACTTTAAATATAAATCTGATATTTTAAATGCTGAAGTCAGTCAGATTTTCTCAAATAGGTTGAAATGCAAGTGAAAATAATTTGAATTTGTGGACAAGTCTTCATGAAATCGGTTGACCAGCCGCTCTATTTGTTGGATCTGTTCAGTTGCTTGTAGCTCTTTGAAGGTTGTTGGTGCCAGACAGACTGGTCTGACTATTTCAGGAACTGGTGATCTGCTGGGATTTTCACACACAACCATCTCTCAGGTTTGCAGAGTGGTGCGAAAAACGGAGAGCGTGAGCAGCTGTTGTACGCAGGGAAATGTCTTGTTGATGGTCATAGGAGAATGGAGGTTACCAGTTTACAAAGTGATAATAAAAGCCAACAGAAGCTAAAATAACCACTTTTTGCAACCAAGACATGTGAAATATCATTTCTAAATGCAGAGCAGGGTGAACCTTAAAGCAGCTAAGTGCCACTCCTGTCAGCTTGAAGCAAAAACTGGAACTACAATTTACAAAAACTTACAAACATTTTAAAATGAAACACGAGAAAGTTGTTGCTTGGTCCAACAATTCTTAATTTCAGCTACAGGCGACCTACCAATGATTCAGTCTTCTAGCGATGGTGTAATTTGGAGTAGGTTTGAATCTCTGAACTGTTCAAAATATGTTCATTACATTTTTTGAACAAAGTCAGTCTGCCTATTTTGAGCTCCTTTCAGAATGAGCTGTTTTAAGGCATCTTGTCACTTTAAATCCAGATAATCCCGTACTGGCCACGCCTCCCAAATCAATGCTTACACTTGGCATTGAAAAAGCTACAAAGAATGTATGCAACCATACATCTGTGAAAAGCAGAAGTAGAGCCTCCTGCACAACCAACAAGACTGCAGCAAATGGTTTCACTTATCTTTTCCAGCAGCCATTGTACAGTGAATACAGTGGTGAAACCAGATGAAGAAATGTGATTATTTATATTAAGCTTTTCTAAAACGTAATTTAAATAATCAGAAACTTATGGAAGCCCAAACTCTTCTCAGTAAGTTAAACTTTACCTCATAAGCAGACACCTTTGTTATAATTTTTTTAATGTTATTTTTTTAAACAGACCCTTGTAACAGATTGTGTTTTTGCACATTTGTTAAGAAAATAGTGTTTGTATAAACTAAAATGTACACTATTTTGTTTCACCCATTTATGTATAAATGTATTTAACTTTTTTTTTTTTAACTTTAGCTATGTTACTTTGTGGATTTGCAAAACGTTAACGCCAATATTGCCAATGTTTGGAGTTATTTTATATGATTTATGGATAAGTATTCCTTTATTGTTTTTTCTTTAATGTAAAATAACATTACTCATTGTGTTAAAAATGTTATTTGTTCAAAATAAAGTACATTTAAAACAATGTTGTGGAGCTCCGGTTGGGTTGCTAGGTGACGGGTTGGGTTCCACTGGGGTTGCTAGGCAACGGCGCAGCGCCAGTTGAATGTGACGTTACATTCCGGAAGTTTTTAAAACAATTTTTCAGACCCCAAAAAACATGAACTTATTGCCAAAACACAACTGAGTGGGTTTTTAAGTCGCTTGTCCTGTTTTTAGAAGCTGTAGAAACCCAAGTGGAAGAATATAAAAACCTGCTAAATGCTAATTTTGTATAACAGGTCCCCTTTATTTCCATATTGTAACCATTTTCTGATGACTGTTTCTGTCAGGAGATGGTAGTAACTGCTACGGTCCCCAGATATCACTCCAACAGAGCGTTTTCGGGATGTGGTTGAACAGAGGAATTGTGTCGTAGCCAAAAGATTTGCCAAAACTGCCTGTTTAGTGTCAACTGGAGTCTGTCCAATGAAGAATAAAGAAAGTTCTGGAAGCAAAAAGCAGGACCAGCCCAAAACTAGCAGCACCTTAGAAAAATATCAGGACATATTTGCTGCTTTAATTTTTTTATAGCATTATCTGAGCTGACTCCGGTGACTTACTGAGGTTCATTACCAACAACTGAAACTGACACATGGAAAGATGAGTGTATACTATTACATTCCCAGTTTCCAAGAATCCACAAACATATGCGAGTGTAATAATATTCCTCCACTTTAAGCTTCTTAAAACTGTAAAAACATGCATGAATTTATTGAGTGGCATCACAGAGCGTCCCTACAGATTGTCGTAATCTGAGCATATCTGCACGCCGAGTGCAGAGACGGCTCTGAAACACTATATTGAAAACATGATCGTCCAGTTGGAGCCCTGCAGGGGATTATGAATAATCAAGTGATAGAATCTGGAGGCGACGGTTTTACCTCTCTCCACTTCAGCCAAACTGAAATGTCAACCCAGACCGTCGCTCACACGGTCGCAGTTTACTGGAAACTTAAATATTAATCAGCCAAAACAGAAATGGTTTCAAGTGAGTGGATATGCTTTTAAATTTTGCTTTTTAGGTCACATTTTCTTTTAAATATTTTAGATATGCTAAATTAGCTAGCAAACAGGTGAATCTTTCTGCAGAAAAACATGCATCGGTGTGCCTTAGCATTTTAAACAATTTAACTGGTTTCAAGGCTTCGTTTTGACAAAAAAGGCGATTCCTAAAGGGGTTGAAGTAAAACTTGTTAGCAAAAAAACAAATTTACTTTATTTTTAGACTTTTTGTTTAAGCATTAAACGCTACATCTGAGTCCGGTTGCCAAATCCGTTTTTGCCCCTTTTTTGTACCCACATGTTTCCATTTCATCTCAACCTACTTCCATGTTTTCTCCACAAACTAAAACTTAATGTAATTACAAAACACTTCAGTTAATATTTAGCTTTATTGTTTTGTTTTCTGAACATTTTGCATATAAATTTAGCATATTTCCTCTAACTGTGGTTCTGATTCCAGTTTGGGCCACTCAGTTGAATATGACTGATTATAAAAACAAAATAACTGAGTGATTAGTTTGAAATACTAAACCAGATTTCCTCACTGTAGACTTTGGATAGGATGTGCAAAATTACTTTGAATCATTAAATCAAATATAATTTGATGTCAAAATATCTTATGGTAAATAGGTCCGATTTGTAAATTTTTACTTTTGGGTACAAAAACTGCAACTCTACAAAACTGCAAAGGAACAAACTGACTTAAAATGATGAAAAACACCAAAGAAAATTTTATTTTATCTCCCATAAAGTGATTCTCATTGATGAATTGGGTGCTGATCTATGAGGCGTCACTTTGGTCTCATCCTTATTTAACTCTTCTTGTGCTTTCAGGTAGAAAAACTGGCTAAAAATAAAAGTTTTTACTTCCTCCAGAAAGTCTGGAGAAAGCTAGCTTCGGTTAGCGACTAAAACAAATCCCAAACTAGTGATTACAAATTATTACATTCAACAGGAATTCAACCTTCTGGTTTTAAACAACCTGAAGGAGACGTTATAACTGCAGAACATTTATTGTGTGCTGCAGAGTTAATGTCCTTCAAGATTTCTTATGCAATCCGCCTCAGTATCGTGTTTCACGCTGTAACCTTGGAGCAGATTGTTATGCGACTGACAGTCTCAGGTTTTTTATGCAGTGACTGAGCAGAGAGGTGAACGAAGACGTTCTGCATTTTCCTATTTTTAATGTCTTTGTAATTGGACAGTAGCTTTCTTTCTAAGTTGTTCTGCAGTAATTGATCTCCTTTAGCACACACCCACCCAGCTGATGGAAAATACCTGCCAGGTGATCGGCGGCAGCACAAGGTTCTCGGACGGGCGCTGGTTTCATTTTCTGAAATTTGACATGAACACGTTACAGGAAGATGGAGGGTTCAGTGTCTCGCTCTAATCTATTATTTGTTTTCAGGGCGGAGAGCATTGCTACTACCATGGACGAATTCGGGGGCTGCCCGGCTCCTGGGCCGCGATTTCCACCTGCCGAGGCCTTCAGTGAGTCAAACACTTCAACAAAAAAATTTTTTAAATTCATTTTAGTTTAAAAAAAAGTACATTTTCACCAAAAAACCCAGAAATGTTGAGATTTAGCTCAGCATTTTACAATAGAAAACAAGGAAATTTCTGAGTTTGAAAAGTTGAATATTAGCTAGAAAAAAACTTAGAAATTTTTAGATTAATTTCAGAAATTAATCTAATCTACAGTTAAGTTTAAATTTTTGAGTTTTGACATTGTTTTTTTCTCAAATCTGTCTGAGATTAATCTAAAACTTTCAGGGTTTTTTTTTTATTATTTTTAAAAAAATTTACTTTTCAAACTCAGAAATTCACTTGTTTTTTCTATAATATTTTTTAGATTAATCTCAAAATTTCAGATTTTTTTTCTTGCAAATTTTTGACTTTTCAATTTCAGAAATTGGCCTTTTCTTTCTAGAATATTTTTGCAGATTAATCTGAAAATTTCGGATTTTTTTCTTGCAAATTTTTGATTTTTCAAATTCAGAAATTTACTTTTTTTGTAAAAAAAAAAAAATGTCTTAGATTTTTCTCACAAATGTTCAGTTTTTGTAGCTCAGAAATTTCCATTTTCATTATTTTTTTAGAACATTCCTGAGATTATTCTCAAGGCTTCTGAGTTTTTCCTCACTGTTATTTATGGCCCTAATACTCCTAGCCCTGCTGAGTTGAGCATGTCTAATATTTAAACTGTTATTTAAATTTTTAAACTGTTAAATGTCTCATATTTTACTTTTTCAGGGGGATGTTTTCTGACTCCAACTTCTCTTATGGGATTGAACCCGTCGGTAACGGAGAGGTGAGTTTGACTTTGAACCAGCATGAGCAGGGTGTCTTAAAAAGTCTTAAATTCATGTATTTTTAAAAAATATTTAAGTTGACATTAAATAAGTCATTTACTACATTTACTCAATTACATTTACTTGAGTAGCTTTTTTTGGAAAACATTTCTGCGCTGTACTTTTTACTTTTTACTTGTATTTTCTACCCTCTGAATGAAAAACAAACATGTTTTAACCATAAACAGTCACACACCTGCAGTTTTTGTTAAATATAAGTTTTATGTTGAATAAAACTGATGTGGAAAACATTATTGTGTTACTTTTAGTTACTTATTTGAATTATCATTTAAAAAATACCAAAATTTCAATTTAACTTTATATTTTGGTCCATCTAATTATGTAGTTTTTAAATATTAAATGACTGATCATTTGATTGTTACTCAGTACTTGAATATAATTTTTACTAAATACTTTCTTGGATTCAGGTCTTAATAATGGACTTAAAAAGCCTTAAATCTGAGCTTGTGAAGCCCTGATAAACTCTCTGGGTTGCTAGCAGAGCAACCGCCTCGTCTTTCCGTCTCTCTGGATGATTTCCCGTTTGTCCAGACGCCATTAATCTTTCTCTGAGCTTCTGAATGGAAAAATGCGCCGACACGTTCCTCCTCCACTGAGCCTCATCCTGGTTTCTGCAGCACAGAAAGTTTGAGAGGCTTTGCTCAGACCTGATTATAAAATCCATGTCACATTGAGAGAAATGGGAGTGACTGAAAGCAAAACAACGGAGCAGTCGGAGCTTTTCTCCCATTAAGAACCGCAGCAATCGAAGTGCGGCTCAATTACACGGAGAGACGGATTGATGGTCTCTCAGCTCGTCATAAAACTCCTTCGCCTCGCTGCTTTGCTTTTTGTCTCAGTTGGGTCATTTTCATAAAGTATTTATCCTACCGCCATGGCCAGAACTTGTTACAGCCATTATGACGACTGCATGGCTGATTAATTTTGCATTAGTGCACTTTCCTCTGTGATCTGTGTTTACCTCACATGGGAGTGTTTTCTTCACACTGCTGGTCGTGAGAAGAGGGAGAGTTTTTTATGCTCAATGTTTAAAATGTTAATTTCTACAGAGCCTTCTTTGTTCATGTGTATTTAGTGGCACTACAAAATGTGTTTTATAACCTAAAACCAAAAAAATCCACTGAGTTTTTTTTAAAATTACAAATTAAAACGTGATGGTTCCATGTTTCAGCCTTGTGGCACTCCAAAGAAAGTACCATAAAATGTTTTATTTTACTGTATTTTTCTGTAAAATATACGGTACATATTGCAGAAAATGTATAAATTTAACTTTAAATAATGAATCTGAATGGAATTAAAACAAAATTTACACAATGCATGTAAGTTTTAATCTCCTGAAAAAATAGCTTGAATTAGAAATGTAGATGCATGTTGCATATCTTTTTCCCGTTTAATGTTTATTTTGATTTTATTTTTTAAATTTGTCTCCTTTCTGGAGCAGAAAGATCACATCGTGTATCGAATGCCTGACATCGACCTCTTCTCACTTCCCTGTCCAGGTAGGAGCTGCGTTTCCGATCAGATATTAGAAATATTTATGCAAATTAAAGTGGAGTTAACAGATAATATTACTCAGAGTAACAAATATGCAGGATAAATCTGCTGTGATTTAATTCTTATGAGGTTTAGATGTTTATCTGTAAAGTCGAAGAGTTCCTCCTACTCTGCAAAAATCAATGATCTTACAAAGTATTTTTGGTCTAGCTTCTTAAAACACTTGAAATGAGATGAAACTAACTTTTCAGCAGCATAGAGGAGTTTGTTTTAAGTCAGTAGTTTCTTAATATCAATAAATTATTTTGCTTACGACATAATTTTACTTCTAATAAGTGAAATAATCAGGTAATTCCACTTGTTTCATGAAAAGCTACTACATTTGAATCAATATTAAGGAATTATTTGCTCAAGATAAGCTCATACGTCTGGCTGAAAAGTTATTTACCAGTTAGTTTTGTCTCATTTCAAGTAAAATAAGATATTTGTTGTAGAATATAGACTAAAATTACTTGGTAAGATTTTGTTTTTTTGCAGTGTTTCACTCCTTCTGTGAAATTTTTAGTTCTGTCCTTGAAATTGAGCTAAAATGATAAAATATTCTGCCACTATAGTTTAAATTTTCTCCCGATTTTGTGTGTCCTCGTCACCCTCCTGCTATCAGGTTTGTCCTCCTCGCCCTTGCCTCCTCTTCCTCTCCTCATTAATCTCCTTCCTCCTCCCGCTGCTTGATATCGATCTCTTCTGCATATCAGAGGACTAAAATACACAGTTACATGTATCTGCACTGATGACTCTTCGCTTTTCTGCTTTGTGCGTCTCGCAGGATGCTTCATGAACAGCACAGAGGGGCGAACAGATGGTCTCTCTGGAGGAGATGGCGAGATGAAGGATGGAGACAACAAGTCTGAAGAAGAGAAAACTGTTTTCACCAGAGGCCGGAGGCGCTCCAAAAGACAAGTTAGTGTTGATGCATCCGTACCTCCAACAAGTGTCAACAATGAACATAAATTATAAAAAGTATATTATGCAGTTTATCTTATTTTCTCAGGACGATTATGCAAAAATTACCTAAACAAATTGAAAAAGGATTAGGATGCACAAGTTCGACAGCATTTGTGTGGTAATGTTTGGGCTAGTATGCTAATTTTAGCCCTATTATAAAATAGGGCTAAAATTTTAAAGTGTTAATGTAGTGTGCTAATGTAGTGTGCTAATGTTAGCATTAGTGTTCTAATGGTAGACCCAGTTTGCTAATATAAGAGCTAGTTTATTAAAGAAAGTGTTACCTGGAGCTAGTATGCTAATGTTAGTGCTATTGTTAATGTTAGTGTGCTATTGTTAGCATTGGTATGCTAATGTTAGCATTAGTGTGCTAATGTTAGCATTAGTGTTCTAATGGTAGACCCAGTTTGCTAATATAAGAGCTAGTTTACTAAAGAAAGTGTTACCTGGAGCTAGTATGCTAATGTTAGTGCTATTGTTAATGTTAGTATTAGTGTGCTAATGTTAATATTAGCATTAGTGTGCTAATGTTAGACCCAGTTTGGTAAACCAAGAACTAGTTTGGTAATGAAAGTGTAACTTTGAGGTTGTATGCTAATGTTAATGCTAATTTTAGTTTTACTGTGCTAATGTTAGCGTTAGTGTGCTGATATTAGACCTAGTTTGCTAATGTTAGTGCTATTATAAGCATTATTGTGCTAATGTTAGCTTTAGTGTGCTAATGTTATTGTTAATGTGCTAATGTTACAGCTAGTTTGCTAAAACTAGCACTGGTTTACTAATGAAATTACTTCGAGCTACTATGCTAATGTTGGTGCTATTGTAAGCAATAGTGTGCTAGTGCCAGCTTTAGTATGCTAATATTAGAGCTAATGTTAATCTTAGTGTGCTACTGTTAGCATTGGTATGCTAATGTTAGCATTAGTGTGCTGATGTTAGCATTATTGTGCTGATGTTTCTGTTAGTATGCTAATGTTAGCATCGGTGTGCTAATCTTAGTATTAGCATGCTAATGTTAGGAGTTTTAATTGATTTTTTGGATTCGTAAAGTTGAAATTTCCCACTACAAATGGAACCCAGTATCAACAAAGCACCAGGTTGGATTAATCAATGCCCAAATTTCACTGGTTCTACTTTAAGTTTACCATATAATTTATTAGAATTTCTGGTGTTAATGACTTTTAACTCTGTAAGTTTTGAACTATTTCTGTTAAAGAATAAAATTTTCCAACTTTAGTGCATAATTGAGCGAGTATTCAATTTAAATTCAAGAATACTTTATTGATTTAAGGCTCTGCAGCAGTTTGACATCAAGATGGTTTCACCTCCAAACGTTTATTTACTCGTTTCAGAAATATGTTATATTCCTTTCAGGCTGTATTTAGACACAGAAGCTGGAGTTTAAGCAGCTTTCTGCTTTATAAATGTTCTTGAAGTTGAGTTTCCCTCTCAAGGACAGAGGTAGAGTTTCACCATTGTCAGCAGGTGTTAGTCTGTCCACGCAGAGCGGCTATTGGCTGCACCTGCTGCCTTTGCTTCATGTGTGTCTGAAGGTTATCATCACATCTTAAAGTCAGGGTTTGTGTCTTTGTCTTCCCCAGGTGAGGCGAGGCCAGCGCACCGTTCAGACCGAGACCAAGTACATCGAGCTGATGATCGTTAATGATTATGAGCTGGTAGGTGAGCGTTATTCTCACCTGTTCAGACAGGTGAGAAGAGCCGCTAAATGATGAAATCTCTGTTTTGTTTCTGTTAGTTTGTGCAGCTCCGCAGGTCGACGTCTCAAACGAAGATTTTTGCCAAATCCGTAGTGAACATGGCCGACCTGGTGAGAAATCTCTTCATTTAAAATGCTTCCACTGCGAACTTCTAGCATAAAAAAGACACAAAATGAATGAGAATTTAGAAATGTTTTGTCGTTTGTCAAGTTTTACGCCATTTATTTTTATGTCTTTAATGATTGTTTGCGATGCAGATGGTTGGTTGATCCTTTAAAACTGGCGAAGTTTTACTGGTTACCGTGGAAACCAATTAATCAACTCGAAATATTGGAAAAATCAGCGGTGTCAGTGATTTTGTAAAACAAATTTACAATTTTTTTTTCTTTAACCACACCTATTTAATTAACTCAAATTAAAAGCTGAATTTTAAAAAATATATATTCTGGGTTATGTTTTACTACTGCAATAAAATTAAATAAAATTTAAAAATACCTTATTAATCTCAAAGGGAAATTATAAAATTAAAATTCATGGATTAGAGCTGGTATCAGTAAACTGCTTTCTGCAGGATTTAATTGTATCTTCAAATTATCAATTTCATTATCAATTTGTATTAATTCTGTTATTGAACAAAAAGTGGGGAAAATATTAAAGCTAACAATCTCCACACTAAGAAATATTTAGTTTTTTTTTTTAAAGATCATTAATTAGAATTTATTGTGACAACAATAAACCAAAATCGTGATAAGAAATTCATCACTATAAATGATAAATGATACGATATGATATCCCCACACCTTTAAATCTGAAATTATTTGTATTGGTGTTGAAGCTTTATCAAATTTTAAAAATGTAAATAAAAAAGCAATGTAAGAATAGTGGGAACAAAAAAGTGCAAAGTAATTTCAAATAAACATAAGAAGGAAATTAATCCATCTGTGTGGAAATAAAATGAAGCGATTTTAACTTTATCTGGAAATGAAGCTGAAGTAAAATGATGATAAATGTGTTTCTGGAAAGTTTTAGAAAATGATTTCTGTCTGATTTTTATTGAGATGAATGAAATGTAAATATATTTGGTCCAAGGAAGGCTGCAGATAAACATTAGACTTATAGAAAAATGAGGATTGTTAGGAAAATACACAGAAATGTTTATGTTTCTGTTCATTCTTGAAGGTTAATATGAAATTAAATGGGTTAAAAAAAATCAGAAATCATTAAAATACCTTAAACATCAATAAGTTATCCTAATTCACGGCAGGTTTTTAGTTAAATCATCTTTGGTTTCACATTTCCTCTCACAGCTTCATGCAAGCTGAATATTTATTAATCAAGCTGATTAAAATGATTAAAAGGTGAAGATGAATCAGATCCTCACCTGTTGCGTAATCCTTCCTGGTTAACCCGTTTTTCAGATCTACAAGGAGCAGCTCAACACCCGCATCGTCCTGGTAGCCATGGAAACCTGGTCGTCTGAGAACAGGATCGCCATCGGCGACGACGCGTTGCTCACCCTGAGAGACTTCATGAAGTTCAGGAAGGAGAGCATCAAGCAGCGCTGCGACGCCGTGCACCTCTTCTCGTACGTTTTACTTTTATTTTTATTTATTTTACTGATCACTGAGGGCTGCAAAGAAAAAAAAAGTTTAAATTACATGAATAAAATTGTAATATTGCAAAAATAAAGACATAGTGTGTTGAGAATAAAATCGTATGAGAAGAAAGTCTTATTATTACAATAGGAAACTTATAATATTACAACTTTTTCCTGATGACGTTATTCTGGAAAAGTTATTTTATTCTCATATTATTTCGACTTTATTTTTGTGTGACTTTATTCTCTTAATAGTAAGACTTTAATGTTGTAATTTTAGGACTTATTCTCTAAATATTTTGTATTCTCATTATTTCAACTATTCTTGTACAACTTTATTCTCATGATATTACTTTATTTTTAGAATATTGTGACTTTCATGTAATTGTTTCAACTTTATTCTTGTATTTTTTTACTTTATTCTCTTAATAGCAAGACTTTATTGTTGTAACATTATGACTTTTTCTCATTATTTTGACTTTATTCTTGTATGACTTTATTGTCATGGTATTATTGCTTTATTGCTATAATAGCATGACTTTATTCTTGTATTATTATGACTTAATTGTCATTATTTTGACTATGTTGTTGTGCAACTTTATATCTCTTAATATTATGACTGTATTCTCTTAATAGTAAGACTTAATTCTTGTAATTTTAGGACTTTTTTCTCAAAATATTTTCATTCTTCTCATTGTTTCGACTATTTTTGTACAACTTTATTCTCATGATATTACTTTATTCTTATATGACTATTTTCTTGTAATATTATGACTTTGCTCTCATCGTTTCAACTTTATTCTCATTATTTTGACTTTATTCTTTTTATTTTATAACTTTATAAATAAAAAGTTATTTTATTTAAAACTTTTATTTTATTTTGCTTTCTCAGCCCTGATACTCCGTCGTACTTGTTGTTTCTGCTCTCATCCCGTCTCGTCGATGTTTGTTTTTCAGAGGGAGGACGTTCATGAGCAGCCGCAGCGAAGCCGCGTACATCGGGGGCATCTGCTCCCTGACGAGGGGCGGCGGCATCAACGAGGTGAAGGAAGAACTGCAGCGTCCTGCAGCCGCCATGATAGCTTTCCCCTGATTTATTTCTGTGTGGCTCCTCAGTTTGGCAGCGTGGGTCCGATGGCCATCACTCTGTGCCAGAGTCTGGGGCAGAACATCGGCATGCTGAGGAACAAAGAGCGAACAGCTGCAGGTAATTCATCACTGATCTTAGCCGAGAGCTTTAAAAACAAAATGTCCAACCAAGAGAACGACTCAAATTTAACCCTCCTTACACCTTCATGGCTGTTTTACTTTTCCTTTGAGAACTGTTTATATTGCCTTTTTTGGCATCATTTTTTAATCACAACTTTACATGTTTGAGGTGAGAAAGTAATTTTATTTTATCTACTGCAGTGACACACCATAAAATCAGAGTAAGGAAAAGTTAAATTTATCCAACCAGGACTGAAACAATTAATCAAATTAATCATGATGAATTGATTATTCTAATAAGTAAAAGGCCAAGATTACCATTTGTTGAAAGATCTAGTAACCAGAACTATAATTAAGCCAACAAAAATACATTTTGCATTAAAAAAACCCCCAAAAAAACCAACATATTTGCTGTAAATCTGTTTCACACAGAAATCCTTTAGTTTCATGCAAAAAAGAAAAAAAGAATAAAATCAGTTTTTCTACCAATTATTATTAATAAAGAATTAACATGTTATCACTACACTGGCTGAACTTTTCAATGTTTATGTTCAAAGTATTTTTTATCCACAAACGCTCAAGCGTTCATTAAATGAATGCTTTTACTGCATTTTAGACAATAAGATGATTATTTTCTCCTTTAGAAATGGAATTGAATTATTTGTTTATTTGAATTGTCTTATTCTAATAATGTATAAAATGTGCTTAAAATCAGATTAATTTTATCTGATTTTTCTATTACCGGTAATTGACGGGATAATCCATTACTAAAATGACTGAAACCAATAAAACATGTAAAACGAAATGTTTTTCTGACTTTGTAAGTGTAGATTTTGCATTTCTAAAACCTGAAACTGTTATTACTTTGACTGGTCAGTCAGTGTAAGCTTAATCTCTGTAGAATATATTGTATTTATTTTTAATCACATTAGTTTTTGTGTTTGTCCAGGAGGCTGCAGGTGTCCAGATCCATGGCTGGGCTGCATCATGGAGGACACTGGGTACAAAAGACTTTCAGGAAAATAAATGTTAACATAACGTGTCTTGCAAAAATGGAGCAGCTTCTTCCACGTTTGCTGTGTTTCCTTATGTGATTTGTGACATTTTCTTCTTGTGCAATGGATTTACATCGAGACTAAAATACAAACAGTTGGACTCTTTTATTAATTCACACCTTTAAGTTTTTTTTCTGCCTCATTTTTTTTCCATGTCCATTATCCTCCTTTTTATTGAGCTACCATGTAAAATCCTAATTAAATTCATCACTTGTATTTTTGCCTGCATCCATCAGCTACTACCTGCCCAGGAAGTTTTCCCGCTGCAGTATTGACGAGTACCTGCGCTTCCTGCAGCAGGGAGGAGGAAGCTGCCTGTTTAACAAACCCACTAAGGTGATTCAGCTGGCGGCTCTGTTACAGTTTAAACTGGGGATGGAAGTTATTGATTAATGAGTTAATCTAAAGTCGATTGATCTTATGTATCGACTAATGATTAATTAATAAGTGGTCATTTTCTTAAAAACCTGAGTTTTCTCATAACACCCCTCAGAGTGTGGCTACGTTTCTCATAACATGCTAACTGTGTTAGCTGCATTAAATACTGGCTGTATGAACATAAAATTGTGGTTTTCTCTCATTATTACATGTAGACATATTTATAAAACGTAAAACAGGAACCTCTTAGGTTGCTGAACAGTTTAATAAAAGATGGAAAGAATAATTCCCCGTGAACAGAGAACTGTTCATACAGAACAAGTTTTGCTCTTGAAGGATTGTGAAAACGTCGCTCCGAAAAAATGCAACAAGAAGCTTTTCGAGTGTTTACATTTTAAAGCAGAACCGCATAAAGTGCGTTTTACATCCCACACCGGACTCTTTCTGGGTCGTTTCTCATCTCTTTCCGGTAATGGCCCCGCGGCCGGTGTTCTATCAGATAGCCCTACGCTGTCAGGATGGCCTA
>NW_006800383.1:288629-338350 GCF_000485575.1 Poecilia formosa | reverse complement strand
AATAAAAGATGGAAAGAATAATTCCTCGTGAACAGAGAACTGTTCATACAGAACAAGTTTTGCTCTTGAAGGATTGTGAAAACGTCGCTCCGAAAAGTGCAACAAGAAGCTTTTCGAGTGTTTACATTTTAAAACAGAACCGCATAAAGTGCATTTTACATCCCACACCGGACTCTTTCTGGGTCGTTTCTCATCTCTTTCCTGTTATGGCCCCCTGGCCGGCATTTTTGTTTCTGTATCAGTTGATACAGAAACCAGATCATTCTTCTCCGGTTAAGAATGATCAGCGGCGCCCTCTGTTGGGTGGCGGCCAAATTACAACACTGAAACAAAGTCTAAGTGAACGGTTTTAATCGATTGGAACTCATTTTAATTTAATAAACTATTAATTAGTAATTAATTGTTTGCATCCTTAGTTTAAACACTTGTATGTAGACAGAAATATTAGGAAAAAAAACTGGTATTGCTAAGCTGTATTTAAATTAAGTTTTGAACTGCAGTCTGAAAATGAGACATGATGCTGTTCTGTTATTTTTTGTGTAGCTGTTAGATCCCCCAGAGTGTGGGAATGGATATGTGGAGCTGGGAGAGGAATGTGACTGTGGATCACTGGTGGTGAGCATAAACTAACCCTGTACCTCTGACGTAATGTAAAATATTCATTTATTGCAGTAGAGCAATATCAAGCTAAATAAATCCTACTTCAAGATGTTTTTTGTGCTGTAATTTTAGAGAGAATAGCAAAGCATGGCATTTTATGCCAGCTGTGAACACATGAAGTTTGCTAAATAAAATAATAACTTTATCTGAAAGTGCTTCTTTGTGTTGCGTATCTACCTTTTTGTTTTATACCAGGGGCACCAAAAACAAAAAAGTGGTGTATTTTACAAAAGAATGCCACTTGTAGATAATCTCAATGTGTTACATTGAAAAGGATTTCAGATTTGTCACTTTGTTTCATGTTTTGTAACGTCTGTCTGGCCTTTAGGAGTGTAGTCAAAGTGGAGCCAATTGCTGTAAGAAGTGCACTCTGACCCACAACGCCATGTGCAGCAATGGGCTGTGCTGCAGGGGCTGCAAGGTGAGCTCCGCTGGTTTTCATCTCCAACTTAATTATAAATGTTTCCAGGTCTGAGAAGTTCAGCAAAGGTTGTAAAGCCTCTCTGAGTTGGAGAATGAAATATTGAACTTAAATTCTGCTGCACTAAGTTCTGGTAAGAAATGTCTGAGGACTCTGTTAGGACAATCCAGTAGATCCAATAGTTGTGATCTGGTGGTTGTATTTAAAGAGGACCTATTATGCAAAATTCACATTTTGGACATTTTTATGCTTACATTTTGGTTTCTACTTCTTAAAACGTCAAAAGTTTTGGGGTTTTTTGGTGTCTGGACAAGGAGCCATTTCAAAAACCTGCTGAATGTTAAGTCAATTTCGACAAGTACTGCATTGTTACCTAGCAACCCAAGCGAAGTTCCAGCACATTTGGTCAGCTGTTTTTACTGCTGTATGTGCTAGGCCTGTCACAATAGTCAATAAATCAATTAATCGCATGATAAATTAAAACAAACTCAATAATTTCCATTGGCATGATTTATAGTTTATTTCTTTTTTCTCTCTTTCTACCAAAAACTGGAGAATAAAAGTCTTCAATTTGGTGCTTTGGTCTCCACCAGCCCTTTTTTTGGAGGACAATTTTATTTTATAAAGACTTCAAAATTAATCTTATTTGTTGTTTTGTTTATTTATGTTGGATATTTAAAATGTCGTCCAGTTCCAGTGCTAAATGTTCATTAGATTTTAAAGTTTACTAATCTTTGAGAATGTGCTCTTGCATTATTATTTTTGCCATTACCGTCATATTACTTAAAATGGTATCAAAACAACAACTGCTGCTTTTTACTCTTTTATTGCAAAAATTTCTGGAGCAATTTATTGTCCAGCAAAATGTGTTATTGCGACAGGCATAGTATGTGCTGTGCAATGGCTGCCGGAAACGACAAGTGTTTTGTCTTTGACTCACCGTCTCTAGAGACTACTTGCTGCATTCTTGTTGTTTGTGCAGAAAGCTCCACTTCTGCTTTTCAGAGCTGTACAGAATTATTGTCTAAGAATGATTCTGTGCAATGAAAAGTATTGAACATGTTTTTACAGAAATAAGCTAACCTGTTAAAGGAAACATAATAGGTCACCTTCACTCTCACTCTCACTGATTCCTTCCTCTGTTTTCTGGTGTCTCATTTCTCCATCCTGCAGTATGAGCTCAGAGGAGTGACCTGCCGCGATGGCGTGAATGACTGTGACATTCCCGAAACTTGCACAGGTGACTCCAGCCAGGTGAGGGAAGAACATTTATCAGGTGAACATATTCATTAATCTAAAACTCAGTCTGACTGATTTGTGTCCTTCAGTGTCCTCACAACGTCCACAAACTGGACGGATACACGTGTGAGGCTGGCCAGGTGAGACGGCATGTTTGTTTGTTTTCTGGCGGTCAGTGAAGCATCTGTTTCTCTTTTTAAAGTCTCTTCTCGTCTCATCAGGGTCGGTGTTACGGTGGCCGCTGTAAGACCAGAGATGGCCAGTGCAGAACTCTGTGGGGTTACAGTAAGTCTGACTTTAATGTTTCTGATGCCACACTGCCCCCTAGTGGCTCTGACTCTTTAAATCTCCTCTAACATTTTATCATGTTACAATCCTGTGGAATGCATTTGAACATTTCAGTTTTAAATATGAGCTACTTTGTTTTTTGTTTATCACCTGAAACCCTAATAAAAATACTTTAAGATGAGGCTTTAAAGTGACTCTGGATATTTTTTGGCTGTTGACTGAAAGAGTTTGTTCATGTATCTCAGACTCAGCTGACAGGTTTTGTTATGAAAAGCTGAACTCAGAGGGAACAGAGAAGGGGAACTGCGGGCCGAACCCCGGCGGGCAAGGATGGGTCCAGTGCAACAAACAGTAAGAAAATCATCACTAAAACAGGCTGGGCAATAAATACATGTTTTCAATTTATCAAATTTTTTATTATCAGTAACAGGACTTTGAAACTAACGACTGAATCTGTTTTGAAAAAAAATCTGTTCTTAAAAAAGAACAAACTGAACAGATTCAGTCTATACACGTCAGATCTTGATAACTCTTACAACGTCGTAGTTTTAGAACGTTAATTTTGTAAAATTGGTCATTTTATAACTATAGTCTCATAATTAAACAAACATTCTTGCAGTTTGGCTCAAATACGCCATTGTTTTTTATTATTATTTTATTTAATCTTTATTTAAACAGGTGAGTCTTTTAGAAGAAAGTCTTATTTACAATAAATATCAATAATAATCCTTTTAAGTCACAGAAGGTTAAAATAAAAGCCACTTTTTGAATATATTTTCTGTCATTATTATTAATATTATTATTATTTTTTTAGAAAAGAAAAGAAAGCCAGTTTGTATTTTTTAGCCATGTCGCCCAGCCCTCCCTTCAGTGTGGAAGCTCCCGTGTTTCCTGTGGAGTTTAGCGTCTCGGTGTGTTTGCTCTCGTCATGCAGAGACGTTCTGTGTGGGCTGCTGCTTTGCACCAACCTGACAGAAAGGCCCAGATTTGGGGAACTGCAGGGAAGACTCACCAGTTTGACGATCCATCACCAGAACCGATACATGGACTGCAGGTGAAGCAAGGAAAGCTATTAAGAGTTGAGGTTAAGAACCAGGATGCTTGATTGTGACTGTCTGAGTTCCAGAGGGGGTCATGCGGTGCTGGACGACGGTCTGGATCTGGGCTACGTGGATGACGGGACGCCATGTGGGCCAAACATGATGTGTCTGGAGCGCCGCTGCCTCCCCGTGCCGACCTTTAACCTCAGCTCCTGCCCCGGCTCCTCAACCTCACGCATCTGCTCCCACCATGGGGTGAGACCACGCCCATGGACCCCAGTAACCTCCCCGCCTGGGCACGCCACCCGCTTTCAGGGTGTTTTCACACCTGATGGTCTGCTTACTGACTAGTAACTAACAAGTAACTAATAACTAATATGGCTTTTCATTTCAGTCAGCCTGTCCAAGGGCTTCAGGTGGAAATTTGCTTTTTTTCCCTCTATAACTTGGTACCATACACATCTCCTTTTAATAGGTTAACAAAATTTTGGACATTGTCTTTGAGTAAATAAACAAACAGCATGAAAAAAAATAAGAAACTGACCCGGTTTGACTGGGGACCAAAATTGCAACATTTGTTACATTTTCAGCTGCTGCGGTTAGTTTTCACGCTGCAGTTTTGAAAAACCTGTTCCCCTCCTCGACTGTGGGGGCGCTGCAGCAAGAACCACTGAAGGAAACGACACAAAAACCTCTGAGGAAGACATGAGCGCAACTTTCTTCTTCACAAAATGTAAACAAAAATGGATTAGCGTCACATTTTAGCGGTTGTAGGATTTATCTTTTGTTCTTTTGTTCGCTAGACAGATGAGTTTGTTTTGGTTGTATTTACCCAGATTGCCCTGCGCTGTAGTTCGCTTCCTGCTTAAAGAGCGGTCTCCTGTCTGACGTGATGCATGCATTCAAACCAAACCAGAATTGACCTCAACCGAACCGAAATCTATGTTTCAGCCGAACCAGACTTAACTTCTTTGGTATTAATTTCTCCCCAAACGTGAATTCATCCTAAAATTTCCTCCGGTTTCCTCTCAGACCTGCAGTAACGAGGTGAAGTGCATCTGTGATCCCGATTACACCGGGAAGGACTGCAGCGTGTTCGACCCAATCCCGACGCCGACCCCCCTGGAGGGACCAGAGAAGAACAAAGGTAAACACACAGGGAGACGTTTTAGTTTATTTACCTGCCACAAACTGAATCTCCTGGAAAAATATTATCATTAGAATCAATGTCAGTTTACTGTCTGTATGCTTTTAAGTTTTAAAAAGTGTTACTTTAGATTTTCATTAAAAATGTTTATTTTAAAAGATTTCTAAAAAAAAAAAAATTGTTCTGAAGTATGAAAATATTTTTTATTTTAGTTTTATTTTATGAAGGATAAAAATGTTTAAACATTTACATTTTTATTCTGAGGGATAAAATATTTTTATTTTATATTTTTATTATAAAGGAATTTTAAAAAATATTTTAAAGGATAGTAATGTTTTTAAAATTGGCTTTTTATTTTGAAGAATAAAAATATATTTTTTCCATTTTTATTTTGAATTTTTTTTTTTAAATATTTATTTTAAGGATGAAAACGCTTTTAAGTTAGATTTTTATTCTTAAAAAAATATATATTTTCTTTACTTTAGTTTTTTCCAGTAAAGGAGCAAAATGTTTTTTTATTTTAGAGAATAAAAATGTTTTTAAAATAAAATTGTATTTTAGGATAAACATATTTTAATTAAAGATTTTCTTCCCAAAGAAAAAGTTTATTGAAATTTTAGAGTTGTACTCTAAAGGATTATATTTATTTTATTACAGTTTTAGTAGATTAACAAATTTGACATAAAATTTTGGATTTTTATTTGAAAGGATAAAAATACAACTTAAAATCAGTGGCTTCAAGAATTAAATGACCTCGTAAATTTTCTTAGAAATTAAGAGTTTAGTTATAGTTTGTTCACTTTTTAAACACCTTGTGGATGAAGCAAAGTTTGAATAAATACAGAACACTGAGTGTGTATTGGTTAGTAAAGCAGTAAAGCTTTGGGTTCCTCTTCTGTTTAGTTTTAAAATAAAAGTTTTCAGTTGTTGTTAAATTGTGTGCAGAAATTAGAAATCAAGACAAATCTTGGAACGTCTGGGAAATTAAAAGAACCCTTTCTGCATACTTCCAGTTTCTCCCCAGAGCCAAGTTCCTGTTTAATCTTTTGTAAACATTATCTTTGGATTTGCCTCTAGCAGCGCTACGTTTTTTCCTTCAGACCTCAGTTTGATCTGAAATCGTCCAGGTTTCCATTACAGCACAAACCAAGGAAACTCATTTTTCCTCCTCTGCTTTCTCGCTCTGCTCTCATTCTGGCTGACTTCGCTCCCACAGGTCCCAGTGGCACCAATATCATAATCGGTTCGGTCGCTGGTGCAATTCTGCTCGCTGCAATAATCCTGGGGGGAACAGGCTGGGGATTTAAGTAAGAGTCCTGGCTGCTTGCATGTCTACGTATCTCTGTGTGCTGTGCTTCTCCAAACATGTCTGCAGCTGCTGCTTGGTTTGTTTATGCTGATGCTTGTGCAGTACCTGGTTCTCAGTCTACATGTTCTGATATTTAATTCATATTTAAAGCATAAACGTCTTGTTTAAGATGGAACTGCAGCTGAGTGAGCACAGAGAATATTTATTTAATTTCCTAACATCAAATCACTATTCCATATTTTTCTTTGTGAGATTATTAATGCGTAGTAAAAGTGACTTTTATGCTTTATAACAAGAAATTACTGAATACTTTCAGACTTTTGGTAATTTATTTTACCACCGAGTCTGCACATCCTTAAAAAGTCTTAAATTTATTAATCTAAAGTTAAGGCATTAAAATGTCTTAAATCTATTTTAAACGGTAAGCTGGCCTTACATATGTTGATCACAAGTCTTAAACTTTGTGCTGGCAGGATGGTATTCTATGTAGTCTTTGTATCTCTTCTGACTTTTCAGTCAGGCAAACCTTGGAGTCACTTCTTCACTGCGTTCTGTGATTTGAAGCGATTAAAGCTACTAGTAGCAAGCAGCTAATACGCCCTTGCTAACTAGCAAAGTGTATTAGCAGCTATAGATGCATTGGAAATGAAGGAAGGAGAAAAACTAGTTAGCTCACTTGTTTTAAAGCAAGCTATCAAAAAATGGTGAGCTAGCTACTTAGCTATCATGGTGCAAATTTATCACCAGCTGGCTGGACATCGTTTGTCTTTGCCATTGGATCACTTCTGTTGTGAACCTGTACAATGCTACATTCATTCTGTGCAAAAAAGCTTGGGTTTTTCAGGCCTTAAAACTGTTTCTTTTGTACATTTTTGACATGTTATAGGTCTTAAATTTCAATCAAAATGGTCTTAAAAAGTCTTACATTTGAGCTGGTTAAACTTTGTTTACAAATAACAAAAATCAGACTACATTTAGGTTTTATTTGTATTTAAATATGACCGATAGATGCTACCTTCTGTATTCTGTATGCGATAAAATGGTAAATCCTTTGCTAATTTGGTAACAAGCTGGACAGTTTAAAATCCTGTCATGTAGAACCTGCAAAGGTGTTTTGACATGAGTCCACAAGTAATTTCAGTCATTTTTCCCTAAATCTATTCGTAGAATGAGATGATAGGGTGCTGGATGGCTTCATGATTCATGTAATTATGTGGTTTATCTTGGAAAATGCAGCACCAGGATCAGCTATTGGGAAAATATAACACCGCTCAAAATGGTGTGTGGAGCGGACACATTTTTAAAGGGAATGTTTTTGGAATATAATAATAAATTGTTGTGGTATTTTATGAAAGCATCGACTTTATTTAGAAAAATGTGTTAGGCAGAAAAATATCTTTGATCCTGAGATCTTAGTTTGATATTTTGGGAGATAAGTGTGAGAGACAGAAATCTGCAGTTGTATCTAGAAATGTTTTTTCTTTCCTCTCTTTGTTTCACTCTGCTAATATGGCTCCAGCTTAGCTGTGGCATGCCTGCACTGCCCGAAGAAACAAACTCGTTTACCATCTTCTGTCATCATCTCAGAAATCCGCGGTGGCAGAGTTTAGTCTGCAGATGCAAAATGACAGAAAGCTCTTCTGATTCCTGTTTACTGCTTTGCTGTTTGAAGTTTTTAGGCCTGATGCATGTTTTTCCCTTTGTGCTTCATGCATAAGTGATGGTTGATGATCTGACTGGAGCTTTTTTGTTTCATCCCGTCGCTGCTGCCAATCCAGGAATATCCGGAAAGGACGGTACGACTCAGGATTTTAATCCTAATCCCAGTCCTGGAACATCGCTGGTCTTAGTTTCAGTTTTATACACACTTTTCATTTAAAGCATTTTTAAAATATATTCCCATATATCCGTGTGGTTTTATGTTTGTTCGCACCGGTCCTGAAACATTGTGTTTTGTAGATGTTAATTCATTATATTTACATCAAAATAAACGGAGTTAATACAGATTTAAAAACAAAACATATTTGATTTTTCTCATTTCTTGTTTTTTTAATTTATTATTTATTCACCTTTGCTGTGTTTATACAATTTGTGTATTTTGTTGCTCATTTTCCTTTTTTTTTCTTTCTTTTTTTGTGTTGAAGTCCATTCAAACTTTTATTGTTGTTTCCACAAGGATAAGTTATTTTGTCTTGTACTATAAATCTGCCAATTTGCTTGCATGGGATGGAAAAATTAATCAACTTTAAATCTTTGCACAAAAAATAAAAAATGGACCAGAATCAATGCACTTTCATTCATTCTTAGATCTGTTATTAAAACCCACATTTAAGATGGTAAATTTCAGAAAGGTCATGAATTATTGTTATATTATCTGTAGTCACTGATAGCATTCATTAAAAATTAAAAAAAATATTGTTTCCACATTTTTTCTTTAAAATATAATTTTTTGTTGTTTTTAAGGGACACAATAGGCTTTAATAAGTTTCAGCTGTAAAAATGTAGCAATATTTGTGTCAATACAAAATATATACCATAAAAGTGTAAATTAATTAAAACAATTATATGTTAAAATTATTTGTAATTATTTCAGTTTGGTTTTCATTGTTTAATATTTCCTGTGCTATAGTTCATCATGAAATAATTTAAAGTCTGCTGACCAATTGCCTTGTTTCTATTGCCTAAATGTAGAAAATTATTTCTCAATCTGCTGCGACATAAGAAAATAAAATCAGAGTTTCCTCCCGAAAACCTTTTAACCTCGATGCTCAGAGCGCCAGCACAGTCATTCGTCCAGTGGCCGCCATGTTTTTGACTTAAAAAATGTTTAAAGTTGACAGGAAATTGAAAATATTACTAGATAGTTATGCATTTTTGGTATTATCAATGCCTAATACCAACTATAAAGTTTTAAAAAAGGCAATAATAATAAGAAAAGATAAATTAACAATGCTAAGCCTGGTGGGGGCACAAGTGAAGCCTGGTGGCCCGCCAGGCTGATAATACACTGAGGGAAACCCTGAAAATGCTTAAAAACTAAAATAGTTATGTGGGCTTTTTGCCATAAAGAATTAAAATTTAAATGTCATGGTTTCCACATTTAATAGTGTCAAACAAACTATAAAAGCATTTAATTATAGTTACAATTGCTTAAATACTTATGCATTTTCTTCTCTCGATCATTAGCTGTTTTTTTTATTATTATTATTATTACTGTAGTGAAGAATGGTAAATCTCATTTCTCTGGGTCCATTTTCTGATATTCCCAATCTAAAATCTGTGTCGTTAGCTATAATAAGCTCTTTTTCTATTTTTCCCCTCTTAATGCTCTTCTTTTCTCTTCTGTCTTCCCTCTCATTTCCAGATCTTCAGGAGTTTAAGTTGCATCTCTTTTAGTCCATTCTGAGGACACAGAACAGAGACGTCTTCCACTTAACGAACCGTCAGGCTTTTCGTTTTTCCATTTCCTGCTCCGACTTTGTTGCTCTTCACTCCGGCTGAGTTTAGTCTGTCTGGAGGAATAAATCTGAGAACTACGGCACTCCTTCAGCTGGTCGCCACGAGTTTCTGGGCACCGATTTCTACCTTACAGTCTGCATCACTTGTCTAACTTAACTGTTATTGCGCATTACCCTTTTAAGTATTTTAATGAACTGCTCGGTTCCTGGAGAGCACAGCCATCTCCTCTCTGCAGTGTAAAAACCACAAACTATTACTGAACGTCGGCTTTTTAGATTAGAACGGTACATTCCACAATAAGAGCCATAATTTCTCCTTTTATGCTGCCTTGACAGGAAATCTGAGGGACATGTTGACTACCAGAGGGACAGTTGGTTTGCACTGAATGTATTCTCCCTGCTATAAAACAAATAATACTTCTATATATAAATATATCTATGTGTGTGCTGGCATATGAAAAAGTTTGGGAACGCCTCCTCATTTTGGCTTTCAAAGTTGCAACTTACTTATAAAAGCTAGTATTTGAATGGTGACATGTTTATTGGAGTTTCAGATATTATGCTTCATAAGATGGCATCATGCAACCGCCAGGCGCCATATTGGTAGGAAGAACTACACAGACTGTACACAAAGTAGCTGACTAGTCTGCAGTTTTCCAGTTTTGCAACAATGATGGACTCGTATTGTGATTCACAAACAACTGAGGGAAAGTTAAAGATAGAAGCTTTTATCGCATCCTTAAAGTACGACAGCACATTAGGGCCAATAGGAAATAAAAAGGAGTTAAGTTTTACCAAAAAGCTAAAAAAAATAAATAAAAGTTTAGATTAATGTCAGACATTTTTTAGAAAAAAAAAAAACGTGGAAATTTCAGAGTTTCATAAGTTGAAAATTTGTGAGGAAAAAAATAAGTTTGAGCTGGATTTCAGAAATTTCCTTGGAAAAAACATTGAAATTTCTGAGTTTCAAGAGTCAAACATTTGCTGAAAAAAAATTCTGAAATTGTGAAATTAATCACAAATATTCTAGAAAAAAAACTTGGACATGTTTTTGGAAAAGTTTGAAAATCAGTTTTAAAAGTTTTGATTTTTAAAAATCAAGTTTGTTTTGGCCATGTACAACATGGCATTACCTCTTATTAGTGAAATAATCTGCCAGTGGAACTAGAACTGGGTTGCTAGGTAACGGGCTTGGCTTGGCTGGGGTTGCTAAGTAACGGCGCATTGCCCGTTGATTCTGGAATAATCTACAAGTGGAACTCTTTTTTCATCAATATTCAGGAATTATTTACTTAAAACAATCTCCATATGTTGCTGAGAATTTACTTGTAAGTTAGTTTTGACTTATTTCAGGTGTACTGAGATATTTGCACTATAAAATAGACAAAAAAAATGTAAGACATTGATTGGTTTTTTGCAGTGAAGTAACTGATATCAAGCTGTTACATGAATTTAAAGGTGTTTTCATGCCTTTTGTACAACTAAATCACCATTTTTTTCTTTAGAGATCACCCCAGTTTGAAGATGCTACTTGGAAATTTAGCATGTATTATTATGGAGGCTGTCGAATTCCCAAACGTTTTCATGTGACTGTACTTATGAATCCAGATATGGTGCTGTTGTAAAAGCTTTGGGACTCAAGTGACAGCGGTGATTCACTGCCACCGAATGGAAGCACAAGTCTTTTATTAGAGACTCTTCGTCCTGCCTACAGCTGAACAATTAGCCAAAAAGGGTCCAAAATATGATCTGGGTGAGGTTTGGCCATAAAACAACCAAATCAGACTGGAAACTTCCTGTTGTGCTTTGCAAAAGTATTAATACCGTAACTTTACTACATTTAAATGTGTAAACTTGGGATTTTATGTGATTAATAAGCAGCAGGCTTTTGGGTTATATCTTTACAATCTTTTCCCATTAAAAACTAACATTTTTGCCACTTGGCTCTTGCAGAAAGTGGATTTTTCCTCTTACTTCAAAAAATGCACCACTTTATGTTAATCTGTGACATGGAATCCCAATAAAATACATTGACTTTTTAGCTTGTAAAAAAAGTAAGTTCATGCAGTTGTGCTGTCAAACTAAAGAAAGCATGAAAACAATATAAGAAATACAAGATGCAAAGGGTTCACATTAGCAATAAACATGTTTAAAACAGAGCATCTTGACTGTTAATACAGGGTAAACATCTGATGTCACCTTCTAGCATCGTTCAACAGGGCATTGGCATTTATGTCAGTAAAAAATAATCCAAATTGCACTGCCAAATTGCACTGCCACTGAGATATTCTTTTCATCCACATGAAAAGAATATCTCAGCATCTTTGATTTTAAAACCTTTTTAATCAGAACTTCAAGCTGGAATGCTTGGCAGGATGTGATTAAACTGAAACTGTCGCTACTCGAGATCGGATTTGGCAAAAAACTCGGGCCGTGACTGTTTGTCCTGTTTCTGATCACATGTTGTAGTAGGATGCAGATTTAAGCACCATTTACTCCTGACTTTCAATGCAAACTCTTATAACAGTATATTAAAAAATACCTGGAAATGTGTGTCGTTTTTGGTGGTTTTTTTTTTTGTTTTTTTTGTTTGTTTTTTTTTTTGCAAAATGCTGCGCCACTGGTATCTCTCACTTCTCTACTTTAAAAATGGGAAGGAACTAGAAAAAAATGCATTTGCTGTGAAAATGCAATGTGAATGGTGGAAGCTGAGTGTTTATAGTGAAAATTGTATTTGAAGTCAAATGCAGAAGAGGCAGAATAAAGCAAAAGCCTGCAAAATGCAAATATAAGAACTGTAAATGAGGAGTGAAAATATTCAATCAATACCAAAATCCCAACCAAAGAGTATTAGAAATGTATGTAGAACAGCTGACATAGCTAAACTTTAAGGTCAAAACAGATTATGAGATAAATAGAGGAATAGCCACAAGGTTAGGACTAACAACAAGGATGGTTCTGATTGGGGTTGGAGGGTTGGATTAGGGTTGGAAGGATGGTTCTGATTGGGGTTGGAGGGTGGGTTGGATTAGGGTTGGAAGGATGGTTCTGATTGGGGTTGGAGGGTGGGTTGGATTAGGGTTGGAAGGATGGATCTGATTGGGGTTGGAGTTGGGGTTGGATTAGGGTTGGAAGGATGGATCTGATTGGGGTTGGAGTTGGGGTTGGATTAGGGTTGGAAGGATGGTTCTGATTGGGGTTGGAGGGTTGGATTAGGGTTGGGAGGATGGATCTGATTGGGGTTGGAGGGTTGGATTAGGGTTGGAAGGATGGATCTGATTGGGGTTGGAGGGTGGGTTGGATTAGGGTTGGAAGGATGGATCTGATTGGGGTTGGAGGGTGGGTTGGATTAGGGTTGGAAGGATGGTTCTGATTGGGGTTGGAGGGATGGTTAGGGTTAATTCCAAACCTTATTCCAATTCTAATTCCAATTGGGCAAAATAAAGCACCGTATTTTCCGCACTATAAGGCGCACCTAAAAACCTTAAATTTCTACAAAAGCCGACCGTGTGCCTTATAATCCGGTGCACCTTATATATGGACCAATATTGAGCCACAACAAGTCTAGCAACTACGGTAAGCAGCCGCCGATTTCATTTTCTCCCGTAGAAGAAGAAGCGCACAGTGCATGCTGGGATAGTTGTCAGAACGCTGGTTTGTAATCCGCTAATAAAGTTTGACTGACCAATCTACCTTCCGACCTGATAATCAGGTCGTCTGCAGGTCATTTAGCACCACATTCTCCACAAACATGCTGTGCAGGAACGGAGAAGGGTGACCATCGTCCGGCCACGTCCCGGCCCAGTCTGAAGGCTCTCCTCACCAACCGGGGTCGGACTGTTTTGCTGACATTCCCTTTAGTGCAGCTCCATCTAGTGGATGCATAACGTAACTCCAGCCTCTACTGTAGCGTCTATTCTATGTGCCTTATAATGCGGTGCGTCTTATTTATGAAAAAAGTTTTAAAATAGGCCATTCATTGAAGGTGCGCCTTATAATGCGGAAGATATGATAAATATTATTTTGGGGAGACTATCATCCTGAAAATTTTGGACACTATTTTTGTTTTTTTTTTGTTTTCCTAATTTATATTTTAGATCTGCAGTGGTTTGCAGATTGCCTTTGACAGAAACATGTGTACTTTGCTTACTTCTTTGAAATTTTGTGTTTTTAGTTTAGTGAGCCAGTAAAATCCCATCTTCCTACTTTCATTAAAAAATGTCCCAAAAACACGAGAGACAGTTTTCATTTCCATTGCAAAAAGTTTGAACACCACTGCCTTAAAGCTTTCTGTCGCTTTATGGCGCTCATAAAGGCCAGGGAGGCAACAGAGAAATTACCCTTACAAATGTTTTTGTGAAATCTGTTGCACAAAATATTGATTTTAGAAAATAATCATAACATAGCTTAATTAACTAAGAACCAGATAATAATAATAATGTTACCAATTTCCTCAGGAAAAAAGTAGAAACTAAAATGTCATTTATTTGTAGAAAATATTTTAAAACAAATACATCTGGAAAAGTTGCTTTATAATTTAGCTGAATGGAGCAAAATTAAAAGTTACAATAAACAAGAATAAAAACAAAAAGCAAAATAATTTGGTTTTTGTGATGTAAAAGAAAAGCCTGGTGAATCATTTCAAACTCTTTTTGGACATTAAACGTGACATCATAAAACAAAGTGAAAAGCAAATGCAGATTTGATCAGTTTTTTTAACAGTTTGCTTAAAAGTTGTTGCTGTTTTGTTAAACAGAGGGCCAAAAACTTCATGACATAACTATGGCTAATGCTTAGTTATTACTATGATACTATTTTAATTAAATTTAAGAATCTAACATTACTAAAAGCAGCAGAGCTGGAGCTGTAAATGGTTGAGCTCAGATGTCGGCCTCTCCTGCGTCTCCTTTTCCTTTCTTCTGCCTCCATTTTGCAAACATGGACTCTTCATAATCTCCCACACCTTCAAATTCGGCATCGGGAGACTCGGAGGACAAAAGTGGATTTTCGTCTGGTCCACTAAAACCCTTGACAGAAATATTACAAAGCCAGTCTTTACTGGCTGAATTATTGATGATATGAAAGAGTTAAATAAACCAAAATGTTTAAAGGATTACATTTTGTCAATCTTACCTCATCATTTGTCTCCAAGTACTTTATTAGAAACGTCAACATCTGTTTTTGAGTGACGGTCTGGTTGTAGAATCGAAGAGCTTCCTGTTAAAACAAATTATAACAGATGGAGACAATATGCTGTCATTATAGCTGGCTTTGATATATACTTTTAAAATATATTTAGTCAGGCTGCACCATTAAGTTGCTCTAATTTCAAAATAAATTTTTTTCGGTAGCTAATTTAGAAATACACTCAAGAAATTCTTTTTCTTTTCTGTGACAGTAAATGTGACTTTTTGCAAACCTCCATATAGATCGCAGACAACTTGACCTTAAGTCAGGCTGATGCAGCAGTTTAGTACAAGTAAGAAATACTGCCACCTGCAGGTGGGAGCCAGCATCACTTTAACACAATGTTTTGACCATTTTTGTGGGAAACTTACAATAAACTCACAGTTATGCATTAGCATGAAAAAATGCAGGTATCTGTTGATTTTGTGTAAATTTCTGTGAAAAAAACTGCAGGAGCTGATTGATGTAATTTGGAAGCATGCAGATAAAAACTGCTTTGATTTGATTGAATATTGATGTTGATATTGCTCCATGATGTTTTTCAGAAATATTGTAGTTTCTAAGATACTAACTGTTTTATAAAATCAACTTTTATTTAGCCAAACTTAACACAGTTTTAATTGCTTTAAATGATTGTTTTACTCTTCCATCATGCAACAGGAATGCTGGATAAAAGCTGTTATTTTTTTAACTCACTTCCATTATTTGTTTTAAATGTAACTTTTAAAAGAGTCCTGCTAATTATTTTTATAATATAGAGTTGTAATTGTACATTCAAGTATTAATGTGCTATGTTTCTCATGTTATATTAAGTGTTTAATATTATATTAAGTGTGTGCAACTGTTTTTGTATTAAATGCATTTTTATGATGTGGACATCCAGAAGAGGAGCCATTGTTACATCTATGGCTAGTCCAAACAAACAAACAGGAGAAAGCAGGACTGTTTCACTCAGAGCTGAATGTTTTCTCAGTTTTCCGTCTCATTTTCCTAAATCTCTTGTTGGTTTTCTTCAGATAAAGTTCTTCTTACTGTTCTGGGTGTGAAGTGGTGGGCCTGCAGGCCCCACTGTGGGCTGTAGGCCTCATAGTACAGCAGGTTGTCCTTCATCACCGGGTCTTCAGGCTGGAACAGGAAGTAGCTGTACGCACAGGGTACGGCTCTGCGCCCGTCATTCACTGCCCAGAAAATTACAAAATTATAGAAACAAGAATATGAGGTACTGGAGAGCTGGACTGGAGCTGAACTTACGTTTGTAATAGGCGTACTGGAGGTAGTGGTAAATAGTGGGAACAAAGTTCTCCACAAAGTAGCCGCCAACGTTGGGCTTTAGGTTTTCCTCACACTTTATCTTGCATTTTAACGTGTCAAAGTAGACTTCTGTGGAGAAAAATAAAACCCTTACTTAAATGAAAAGCAGCTGAGATGTTTTAGACGTTTTCCTGATGTGATTTTCATTTTACTTTGTAGTATAACCATAAAATACTGGTAACTATTCACCAGCAATAAAATACACAACATGTTTCTGAGTTTCTCACCATTTGCCTGTTTGGTGTCTCTGACATGCAATCAGAAAAGTGATAACACTAAATGTACATTTACAAAATTAATTCTAGTATCTTACACTGAAAAAAGGAAACAGGTGATCCAATTTTAAAGAATTATTTAATTTGTTACAAGTCATCAAATTAAGTTTATCCAGGTAAATGTATTAAGCTTATTAAACTTACTTCACTTAAATAAAGTAAGTTCAACAAAATTAATTTGATTACATGTAATAAATTAACTTTTTTTTTTAGGTTTGAGCTCCGTTCTCTTTTTTTTTCAGTGTATTCATTAAAATATTACTGTGTGTAGTTTGGTACATTATGTTGATTTATAGGTTGTAATTATTTTTCAATTGGATTTTATTTATTTTTGTAAAAATACTATAAGCTCAAAATTACTCAGTGGAATTTAATTATATTTTATCAGAAAGGATAAATAATCAATGGAATAATTGCCATACAATTTTTTTCCAGGAATTAAATCAAAAACAATTAAATCAATAGTTTTTCTTAAAGTTGAAGTTCTTGAAATAAACAATCATGTTTATTGTTGCTGTTGCCATTTTTGTCACTTTTACAACTTTCTGATGATTTACTACTATATAAGCAGAAAGGCAGTGGGCCGAAAGTAGAACCTTGTGGTACACCGAGTTCTGAAACGTTGGTCTTCTGTCGTCACCTTCAACAAATTCTCAATTAAACTAATGAGAATTTTAACTCTTGACGTTAATGGAGAAAAATCTTAAGATTAACAGAATCAAAGCCTAAGTCTTGGGTTCATAGTGAATTAATTACTTCATATTTACCGGCTAACAGAGCATAGAAGTCTATGTGTGAAGAAAAATGGCCGACCCCGTCACATTCGGCCTGGCAGAGGTCGTACTCCTGCAGGTAGAGCCTCAGCGCTTCCTCCAGGCGCTCAGAGCCGCTGCTGTACTTCCCCAAGTCGACAAGCTTCACGCCGCTAACAAAAGATGCCTGAAAAGTTTTTAAAAAGTGGGAAGTAACTAGTTACATTTACGCAGTTACATTTACTTCAGTAACGTTTTTGAAAAAAATTACTTTTAAGCATATTTTTTACTACGCTGTTCTTTTTACCTTTACCTTTTTACTTGAATTAAATGTATTATGAAGTGTTTCTACTCTTACTTGAGTAAAGTTTCTGGATTTTCTACCCACTGAATGAAAAACAAACATCTTTTAACCAAAGATTCAGACACACACCTGCAGTTTTTGTTAAAGTTTCACAAGTTTTTATTGAAAGAAACTGATTTGGAAGGGGAAAAAAAAATCTAAATTTTGTTGTTTTTTGTTTTTGTTAAATTGTCATTGTCATTTTGGTCATTAAAATACCAAAATTTCCACTCAACTTTATATTTTGTTTCATCTGATTATGTAACTTTTAAATATTAAATGATTTATAATTTGATCAGTTGACCAGTATTTGAGAAGACTTTTACCAAATACTTTTTTACTCTTGAGTAATTTCTTGGACAGTTACGTTTCACTTTTACTTTAATAAAAATATGTTGACGTAGTGCTACTTTTATTTGAGTAAAATTTTTGGGTACTCTAAGTCACATTAGGACAGAGGGGTCAAAGTTGAGAAACCTTCAAGGCACCAGTTGTGATTTTAATTCAGAGGGGGGTTAAATAAATAGATCTTTTTCCCCTCAGAACATTTGCATCATTTTGCGTCTGGCTTTTTGCCCCACCTCATAAAGTCGTTGTTCGTGGTCGATGAGGAAGCCGTCTAGGTCGTACTCGTTCTTGTACTCCTCCATCAGCTGCAGCATCTCCTGGTCCTCGGGGTTCCTCTGCAGGAAGGTGTAGGCGCACGGGACGGCCCGCTGCAGGTCGTCGAGCTGGAAGCAGACGGGAACAGAATTAAGGCAGAAAAACCTTGGAAAAAATAATAATCAGCTGGAAATTTAAAGCAGAAGTCAGAGCAGGACCTTAACAGGATGCAAAAAGATCCAGAAGAAGCCGTGCAAGAAAATAGTCAGGTAAGAGAAACACGACTTCAACATATTTTTATTTAAGTAAAAGTAAAAAGTGGCCTTCCAAGAAATTACCAAAGTAGGAGTAAAAAAGTATTTGGTAAAAAGTTTACTCAAGTACTGAATTGATCAAATTATCAATCAGTATCAATAGCTATTTAAAATGACATCATCAGACGGACAAAATATAAAGTTAAGTGGAAAATTTGGTGTTTTAAGGACGAAGACGACAATAATTCATATAACTAAAATTAACTAAATCAAATTTTATCTGTACAGCACATTTCAGCAACAAGGTATTTCAAAATGCTTTATATCATAAAAACACAAAAATACAAAGTCATAAAACAACTGAAAAATTATATTTTGCTGTCATTTCACATTAGATTCTTGATTAATGTTTTATTTATTATGTTTCAAAAGCGACTCTAAACAGGTGGGTTTTAGTCTGGATTTAAAGGCACTCAGTGTTTCGGCTGTTTTGCAGTTTTCAGGAAATCTATTCCAGATTTGTGGCACGTAGAAGCTGAATGCTGCTTCTGCCTGTTTGGTTCTGGTTTTGGGGATACAAAATAAATACATTTCTTTCAATACAAAACTTACGAAAGTAACAAAAACTGCAGGTGTGTGTCTGTGGGGATAATTTTTGGTTAAAACATGTTTGTTCTTCATTCAGAAATATTACTCAAGTACAAATAAAAAGTACAGCGTAGTAAAAACCAATTTCTGTATATAAAGTAAACTAGCTATTTCCACGCTTTGCGTCCTACCTTAGCGTGAGCAAAGTGCAGATATCTGTACGGGGATCTTTTGCTGAACTCCTCCAGGATCTCGATGCTGGGAGGCGGCAGCTGCAGGACCGGGAAATGCGCCCTGCACTTCTTCTGACAGGACGCCGTCCGCATGACGCGCCAGCAGACGCTTAGATCCGGGGCTGCTGCGAGGAAAAGCGGCTCCTCATGACTGCTGCTGTTACACTGGAGCGAGCAGAACCGCACACTTTCCCTGAGAAGTCGGTGCAAACGCAAACTCAGCTCCAAGTACTGGATGGATTTGGTCCAGTTTCCTGCTACGTAGCTGTCCAGCGCCAGTCCGTAGGCTGCGGTGAGAGGAAGGAGTTCTTCTTTGGGAAAACTTATGAAGCTGTAGCTCTCATATTGTGCGGATGTCTTAATAAACACAAAGTTCACACAGAAAAGCATTAGAAATATTAAATACAAGCCTCTTTTTGCGCTCAGTCCAACCATGATGAGAAAACATTCCCGCGTTTCCCTCCTCTCTTCTGCAGAGTTTGTGATTTGGTGGTCTGCTGAAGTGATCAGGGGCTTGTGGGAATTCTGGGATTGGGAATTTCTCAGCGTCACTAAAACAGAGAACTGCTCACCGGTCAACAGCCAGGTTTATTTCCGTTTTGATTTTCCTTTGACTGGAGCGCCTGGAAAAGAACAATCTCTGAGCTTGTCTGTTTCAAATCCAAACTGGTTTTGTCTTATAAACCATAAAAAGTTAGTGGCTGTTTTTGACGTGAGGAAAAGGAACATAATGCTTTGCTGTCAACACTACAACTAAATAACGTTTAATGGCGTTTTAAATTGTCCGGTAAACGTCCGACGAACGTTCATGACAACGTCATCTGAACATTGGATGCTAGCTGGGAAGATCAGAAATAGCGAGGGAGAGGAAAGTAGGTGACAACCTTAACATGTAGATGTGATGTGGAATTTGGTGCGTTTTGTTTCAGTTAAAAATAAAAAAAAGCAACCGACACACCAATTCTAACAGATCATCAGTAGAGCAAGTTTAGCTAATTACCGCCGCAGTGTTAACTTAGCTAATAGCAGCGGTAGCTAATCTACCACAGCGATTGCTTATCTTAATAATCGCAAAATAAACATCAAGCCTAAGAACATGATAGTGTAACGGACTGAATGTGTATGAAATGTTTGAGTGTTTTTTGGTGTTGAATCCTGTTGCATAAAGTGGTGTTGTCAATTGCTATGGCAACGAGACTGCGCAGCTTAGGCCAGGGGAGGGGGTGGGGGGGTTGAGTTTTTCTGCGTTATTTTACCATTTGCTGTGGCACACAGCCCTAAATTAATAATACCTACGTCTCCAGATTTCATTTATGTTACATGATTGTTCTACACGGCAACCCGGCTACGGATAGCATGTAAAAGAATAGTATATTTGCCCTCCAGCTACAACTTCGGGATGTAAACATCCGAAGGGGTTCCATATGATAAAAGCATAGCCAATAAAAAGATGATACATGAATGTGCTTAACATCTAATTGGCTACATGCGCCAATATACTTCATCCAAAGTAAACAGAGACGAACAGTCATGTGTCCAAACAGATGCAAAATATACATACAAAATAAGTTTTTGTATTTTGAGATATCTTTAATATAACAAATTAATTATCCATTTATCAAATTATCTGTATTTTCTTACAGTTACAAGATTCATTAGAAGCACATTAATTCTTATTTATTGAATTGTGGCACTTTTGGGCCTCTATACAACCAGGTCCTTCTGATTATTGTTTTGTTAAAATCTCTTTTATTCGCCCCAGGCCACATTCATGCTTCATTCCGCTAACAAGCAACCATTGCGTGGATCATTTCGCCTAGTTAAAGCGTTCCACACTTTTTCCGTTTCAGCTAAAAACGTGATAATCTTCTACTGGTCAGAAAGTGGAAGCTGGAAACTGTTCAGTCACTGATCTCCGGTTGTTTCATGGCTGAGAGGCGGACCTCTGCAGCTGCATGCAGCGGCGTCGCTCTGATTTCAAAATAAAATCAACTAACGCCTTGCTTTAAGTATTCAGGATCAGATTAACTTTAAGATCTCACATCGACTTTATTCTGAAAACATCAAACTTCGTCAAACGTATTCAAGACCAACAAATTACAAGGGAAGACGTTTAGAGTAAATAAGATAAAAATAAAAAGCAGAGGTAACTTTTTTTAGCAACACAAACTGGATGTTTTAAAATGTTTGGTTGGATTTATTGCGACTCTGTGAAGAAGCTCCTTATTTCTTATTGTGGAAATTTGAGCTGAAGTGCTTCCCACTCCCTCTTACATTCCTCCCACTCTTAAAAAAAGGAAAAAAAAAAAAAAGTCTTAGCGACCTGGAGACTGTCCACGTTTACAGCCCCGCTCCACATCCGCAGCCCTCTGCGTGGAAAAACGCACTCCCCACACGCAGGCCTTTAGATCGCCTCCGCTTCTTTTCAATTCGGCCTAATGTCCATTTTTCTACTGCTTTTACGTCACTTTTAAGTCATTTGACCCCCTTTGTGTAAAAATGCTTCCCCTTTGCGTTGTCTTCTCTGTTCTGGTTGCGTGGTTTTCCGTGGAGTCTAATCCCAGCCCCGTGTTGGGAGATGTTGTCGTGGACAGATACGAGATCCCCAAAGACTGCGTGAGGGAGGCGAAAACTGGAGATTACGTCCGCTACCATTACAACGCCACGTTTACCGACGGGAAGACGCTGGACTCGAGGTGAGACTAGAAAAATGTTTGCCGGTTTCAAAGGTTTTCCAGAGAATCCTCGACTTTGAACGGAGTGAAAATGCAGGTTAAAACAAGTTCGCAGCTTCCACTAACATGCATGCCCTGCAGATACAAACATCCTCCAAAGGTTGACCCACTTCTGACATTTTCTCCTTCAACCTCCGGGGGTTTTCCTCACTTGCAGCTATGAGAAAGGAGCAGCCAAAGTCGGCCTGATCGGGGAGGGTCGGCTCATCGCTGGCGTCGATAAAGGCCTGCAGGGGATGTGCGTGAATGAGCGCAGGAAAATCACCATCCCGCCACACCTGGCTTACGGGAGCAGCGGGGCAGGTAGATTTTAATTTCTGGGGGACATTTTAGACTAAAAAAAAAATCTAAGCTTTCTACATCTTTTGTAGAAAGCCATTTTGCTGCAGTTGCATCTAACATAGAAAAGTTCAATATCAGTCAGACTGGACTGAAATCTTTTTGTTACTTGGTGATGTGAAGTTGTGAATCGCCTCTGTCCTGTTTTCAGTAAACTAAACCGGAGTTCTACTGAAAATCGTGTTTCGTTGTTTCAAAATTGAATTAAAATAAGTTTTTGTTGCAGATGCAGAAACCCCATTACTTGCATAATTAGATGTAACTGTTATTGCACAAACAGGGTGAATTTAAAGTAATAATTACTTTAAATTATTATTTAAATACTTTAAATAATCAAACTGTTGAATTAAACTTGCCGTGACATTTTGCTTCCAGGTGATGTGGTTCCTCCGGACGCCACGCTGGTGTTCGACATCCATCTCCTGGATCTGTGGAACAAGGCCGACCTGGTCGTCACCAGAACCGTCAGCACGCCCAAAGACTGCAAACGCTCCGTGATGCGCACAGACTTTGTGCGCTACCACTTCAACGGCACTCTGCTGGATGGGACCACCTTCGACTCCAGGTGAGTTCTGGACGTTTTGCTGTTTTAACGGAGAGATTTCCTCAGCTTCTATAACTTCATTTAGAAGTTAAACTGAAAACGGCGTCTAAATGAAACCAAACAGAATCTACTTGCAGGCTTGAGCCAAATCGACAACCTGTGTGTGTGTGTCTGCGCTGTGTCCAGGTGTGTTTTCTGTGTCTGCTTATGTGTGTGACTGACTTAGCTCTTGTGTGAGCCCCGCGCAGCTACAACAGGAAGCAGACCTACAACTCGCTGGTGGGTGAGGGCTGGCTGGTGAAGGGGATGGACGAGGGCCTGCTGGGCATGTGTGTGGGGGAGATCAGGCACATCGTAATTCCACCGTTCAAAGCGTACGGAGAAAAAGGATCAGGTAGGAAGACACAGCAGATATGATACGAGAGCTTTCCTGATTTTAATCTTTATGTGATGGAGTATTACAGCAATGCTAGAATAAAAAGACCTTATTCTCATATTCTGATTTAATTCTTGTAATATTTTTACGTTATTCTAATTTTATGACCTTGTTCTCACGTTGTCTTGACTTTATTCTTGTATTAATACTGAGTTTATTCTCGTAATATTACAAATTTATTCTCATATTATTATGTTTATTCTATTATTTTGACTTTATTCTCATAGTACTATGATGTATTCTCAAAATGACTATTATATTGTTATGACTTCATTCTTGTATTATTTCAACTTTATTCTCGAAATATGACTATTATATTATGTTGACTTTATTCTTGTACTAATTTCTTCTTGTGATATTGTGACTTTTCTTGTAGGAATTTATTATCGTAATATGACTTTATTCTCATAATCTTATTTTTTCTTAGAATGGGTCTAATACGCCATAACAGTATTACATTTAATTGAAGAAATGTTGATTTATTCACGTTCATTCATTTTTTCAGTCTCTTAATATGGAGCTTGTAGGAAACTGCTAAGAAATACACAACGCTTTATATTCCTTTATACTTTCCACATTTTTGTCACATTAAGCGTCAGAGGATTTTACTGAGATTTGATGTGATAAACCATCATAAAGTCATGCATAAATCTGAAGGGGGAAGAAAAGATTACATGGTTTCCAAGTTTGTTTTTGCACATAAAAATCTGAAAAGTGTGGCGTGCATGTGCATTCTGCTTCCCCGAGTCAGTACTTTGTAGAACCAGTCAGATTGGATGGAGAGGTTCTGTGAACATCTGCAGATTTTTGAAGACTTGTTTTAACCTCCATCTTCCCATTAAACAGATTCCTTCCTCAGAGAAAACTCAGAGCAGGATGACAGAAAATATTTGCAATTTTTAAATTAGAATAGAATATACTTTATTGTGGTGTGTAGTAGCAGCTTCCCAAATGCACATAAAATACAAATAAACAGCTCAAACAACAGTTTAAAAACAACAGAAGACCAAAGTTATTGCACACCTTGCAGGCCTAACATTAACATTTAAAAACTTTAAACTCTGCCACATTGTGGCAGAGTTGTACATACATACATGTATGTATGTGTACATACATACATGTATGTACACATACATGTATGTGTACATGTATGTACACATACATGTACCTTTTATTTGATCAAAAAGTGATATTCCTTCCTCTTTCTTTCACATTAAAATTAGTGAACTAAGTGATAAACCACTGCTTGTTTCTAGATAAAAATAAAAGAGAATAATCAACTTTTCTCAGCTATAAAATACTTCACTCAGCAAACCTAATGGCAAATAATCAAAAATAAAGGTTTTCCCTCCAAAATGAGCTCATATGCTGTGTTTATGGTTAAAGCCTAGTAGCAGTGTGGGTTATAATCATGTTATTGGTTGTATCTGTGTGGCAGGAACCATGATTCCCCCTCAGGCGACGTTGGTGTTTGACGTCCTGTTGGAGGACATTCACAACCCGAAAGATAACATCACCATCGAGAACCAGGAGGCTCCTGAGCCCTGCACCCGCAGGTCCGTGGCGGGGGACTACATTCGGTACCACTACAACGGAACCTTCCTGAACGGGGTGACCTTTGACACCAGGTGTGTCCAAATTTGAACATGGATTATTTATTTTGCTGAATTCTTGAAACTTGTAATCAGAACTTTTACCGTATTCATCTGTTTATCGCAGCTACCAGAGAAACAGCACATACAACACCTACATCGGGATGGGCTACGTGATCCCAGGAATGGACCAGGGCCTGCTGGGGGTCTGCCTGGGGGAGAGGAGGAGGGTCATCATTCCTCCTCACCTTGCTTATGGAGAACAAGGAGCGGGTAAGTTACTGCAGGAAAAGCATGAAGAAAGTTTGGTTTACTTAAAATCAAACATGTAAAAAACATTAATAGATACCTGGAGCTAAATATTAGGCTTTTAACTAGATTTTATATTGTTGAAAGAGAAGACAGGAATAAATTTATGCCAGAAAAACTTTAGATTTTCTACAACAAAAACCATGGAAATTTCTGAGTTTCAAAAGTCAAAAAATTGCAAGAAAAGTCTCAGAAATTTTGAGATTAATCTCAGAAACTTTAGACATACAAAAACATGGAAATGTGCAAGATAGAAGAAAATTGTTGCAGCTAAAATTCAATACAGTTTGATTTTTATTCACACTATTAGCTTTGGTATCTCTGCCAATTTTATTACTAAACTTAATTTTATTTCCATTTTATCAATAATCTCCCTGTGATGTTTGTTGTGGAGCACTTTGGTCAGCTGAGGCTGTTGTAAATGTCCTATATAAATAAATTTTGACTTGACTTCAGTTTCAGAAGTTTAAAATTTTGAACTTGGAAATTTTCAGTTTCAAGAGTTGAACATTTTTTAGTTTTTTTTTTTCTAGCAGAACTTTTTTTACTTTCCACGCTCAGAAATTTCCACGTCTTTTCTACAAAATTTCTCAGATTAATCTAAAAATTTCCGAGTTTTTCTAGAAAATTTTCTGGTCATAGCTCTGATTTGTACAGAAGATTTGGACCCTCGAGAAACAATTGCTTGATGAAAACATGGACTCTCTTGAAATTTAAAACCTTACCCAATTATTAACATTTAGCTGTTAGTGCTTTGAAGTTTACCAAAAACTGTAAATTTATTACAGAAATTCAATATCTTGTAGCCTCTTTTTAAAAATTATTTTCCTGTCGAAAAAAAATTACTGTAAAAAAAAGAAGAAGAAAAAAAGCTTGCCGTAAACTTTGCCTGCTTTGCTAACTACCATTGTCCACTGCAAAGAGAGAAGCATAGACATAATATAAGAATAGACGCCTCATGCACCGCTCTCATCTATTGTCGCTGACGAGATTTAGGACGGCCATCTTGGAGTGGTACACCACTCCACTCAGAATTATGTGTTTAGCAGGCACAATGACGTATCAGCGCATTTAATCGATCATAACACGCTTTTTTGTTACTGGAAACCATATTCAAACATCTATCAAAGTTACATTTCTAAACAATTGTATTTTTTAACTGTATTGATACATAGTTCAGCATATTTAAATATGCTTAGTGGCTATAACAATAGAACAGGAATAGAATATTCTGATATTGTTGTATGATGAGCATTTTACAAAGCACACAGCCGTTCATAATTTATTTAATAAATTATTTAGTAATATCAATACATATTTATATAAATATACAAACACAAATAAATGATTAATAATGACAGATTAACGATGATTAATACTGAATAATATATATTAGATACATGTTTATATGTATATATATATATAAACATGTATAGCCTAATATAAATTATCTGTCGGCTGTTATCCAGAGTTCTAGCTTCAGAGTGATTCAGCAGAATCCGTCTCTCTTTATAGATATCTCCCACTTCTTCCTCACATCGTGTCTTTATGAAACCTTCAAAACAAAAACGGAAGATTTGGGATTTATCTTACTTTTGACAGAGTGAAAGAATTACACATAAATAATAGTCTTTACCACCTGTGTAAACTTTGCTGATGAATGTTATAACAAGTAATATAAGTTTTATAATATACGTTACACTGTCACATTTCTAATGTAGGCTCTTGTGTCAGATAATCTAAGCCAATATTAGAGAATAATTATTTTTTTAGATTTACAGAATCTCAGTTAGCCTTCATAGCGGGGCTGAACCCGTATTACACCAAGCACTGTAGCTAATATTAGCTCGCACCTCACCGGTGGACATAAATACAGTAAAGTAATATTCTAATGACAATATATACACAATAATATGTCCATCTTACTTGTGAAATGTTGTCTGTCAAAACCTCACATCAATAGTCCATCGATCCGAACAACAATATCCCTCAGTGCTGAGGCATCTTCTGCTGTTTTGGTTGAGCAAAGTAGGGGGTTCGACCGCTCCAAGATGGCCGCCGTATTTCCTGCGCCGGAGCAGCCAATGCGGGGTCTACTCTTATATTATGTCTATGAGAGAGAAGAGCCGAACTGAACTAGATGACTGTTAATATTTGGAAGCGTTGCTAGCAGGTAGCGAACGGCTTCGTTCACTTCCTCCGCTCCGTTTCCTAAAACTACAGGTAGACGCAGAAAGTTGACGTCATCGTTCACAACTTCTTCTGTTCGCTGATTGGCCCGGTTGAAATTCAACCTGAGAAAACCGCTTTAATGGGATAAAGCCAGACCAAGCACAAAAACAGCTAGCTTGTTTTTGTTCTTTTCAGTTCATTTTAAACGAAAAAACAAAGTAAATGTTCACGGACCGTGAAGAGTTATTAGAATCGAGCGGAAGTCAATATTCAAGCTAGTATTTTGGGCTAACCTTACGTGTTTCCGTTGGGATTAAATAATTTCTTGGCGGTGTGTTCAGGTGACGTGATCCCCCCGTCAGCCGTCCTGGTCTTCGACGTCCACGTCATCGACTTCCACAACCCAAGCGACAAAGTGGAGATCGAGGTAACCTACAAACCGGAAGTGTGCAACGACACCACGACTCTGAACGACCTGGTCCGCTACCATTACAACTGCACTCTGCTGGACGGGACTCTGCTCTTTTCCTCGTAAGTTTACGCCTGTTTGTCCAGCCTCCGTTTTTGACAAGTTGAGCATGGTTTTCATTTGGACGGCCGGACTTCCTCTAGGCACGACTATGAGAACATGCAAGACGCAGTTCTGGGCCAGGACAAGGTGATCGACGGGCTGGATGAAGGCTTGAGGGGCATGTGTGTGGGAGAGAAGAGGAGAATTACAGTGCCGCCTCACCTCGGACATGGAGAGAGAGGAGGTGAGATTGGAGCAGCCATCTTTGGTTGCGATCACACTGCAGCCTGAAGTGACCCAATTCCTTTTTTTCTCTCTCTTGACATAATTCGACCTGTATATCTTTTCATGACAGTCTGATCAACACAGACTGAGACGCAGATCACTTGGGTATCCGATAGGTATCCGATTCAAATGTGACCGAGCGTCATCAGACCTGAACGTCATCGATGCTCGACAAACGTCACTATTCTGCGTCGGTACGCTCAAGTGGGAAGAAAAAACAAGAATGGCGGACTGTAATAAGAATTAAGTTGTTAATGTGCTGGCTCCGGTCGGACAACAATTTTAAAATCGTAAGCTAAAACCGTTAGCATCCATGTTTACTTCCGCAAACACTTTTTCATGGCGGTTGGTAAAACACTGAGCACGTGTGGTTATTGCGCCCTCTACTGCATATGCGGTACACTTTCAGGTCGTTTGCAGTTCACACTGGAGATCACATATAGGTCGCTTATATTTGGAAGTGTGAATGGTCACGGCAAAAAAAAAAAAAAATCAGATTTGACAAAAGGAATCTGAATTGGGTCACTTCAGGCTGCAGTGTGAACGTAACCTTACATTGAACTTTGACAGGTAGAGAGATCCAGGTGACAGAAATAACTTGATTTTCAACTTTCACTGCCCAATCAGTTGCTCTATTAATCTGTGAAGTTTTGAGCAGTTGAAAAGGAAACTGTTTATCTATAAGCTTATAAGGAATGTATATTGTTAATTTAAGTAACCAAGAGATTGTTATTTTTGAGATGTCCTAAGACTTAAATCTGCAACTCAGAGTTTAACTAAACCAATTGTTGCATAGATTAATATTCATCTTTGGGTTAGATTAGTCTCTCCTGAGGTTTGTATGCACACAGCTTCTACAATCTAAAGTAGGTCTCTTGTTGTCTGTCAGCTGCTGGTGTACCAAGCAGCGCCGTTCTGGTCTTCAGCATTGAAATGGTGAGCTTTGAGCGGGGCGTCCCGCCCGGTTACCTGTTTGTGTGGCTCGAGGAAACTCCGGCAGATCTGTTTGAAACCATGGATATGAACAAGAATGGAGAGGTGCCACTGGATGAGGTATGTTTCCTATAATTCCTCTTTATTTCTTTAAGGATAAAATTAGAATCTGTTCCACACCTGGGTGTATTTGTGGCATATTTAATTACATTTTGCACTGGTAGAATAATTAGCTCACTGTAGACAGACATGATATAGGAAAAAGTATTTTCTACAGTTCTACAAAAGTTTGACTCCACTTGGTGGTGATATTAGGAACAGCACAACTTATTTTAACTACAGTTCTTTTCCTGATTTACCTTTTCATCATTTTGCTTCTTTGTCTTTTAGTTCACAGAGTTTATCAAGCTCCAGGTTGCAGAAGGAAAAGGCCGGATAAAGCCGGGAATGACCATGGAGCAGATCGTCGCCGACATGTTCCAGAACCAGGACCGCAACAAAGACGGCATGATCACGGCCAGCGAGCTCAAACTAAAAGTCGACGAGGACAAGGAACGGGAGCAGGCGAGGCATGAGGAGTTGTGAGGAGGGAAAAAATGTTTGGTTTTCTCTCAGGGATGAAAAACAAAACAAAAGAAGCCACAGCTCATACGCAGTGTCAGTTTATTTACAGTATTGGATCTGAGAAAAGACGTTGGAGAAACAATTTCTTGTGGAGGATTTTGAGGTTTCTGAAAATAGAGCAAGCACCTTTTTGTCCCTGAATGTTGTAATAAAAAAGTGTTTGTAAAAATAGTTTTTATTTTATATTTTCCACTAACATTACACACTGGACTCATTCATCTTCTGTCAGAATCGATAGCGCTGATGGTAGCACCTGGTTTTTTCTGAGGAATATTTGATTTTTCTTTTTAATATATTTTATCTTTCAAAAAATATCACTGCAGTCAGTGTTCCTTTATGCAATCTAGAACCTTATATTCATGTCTTACTGCAGTGCTCAAGAGGAACCAGTTTTAATTTATAAATTAGCAAAACAGGTTAATAGTTTAACAGTTTCTGTGCTTGTTCTGTCATTACAGCTTTACAAAAATACTCAACATTGATTGTAATTTTACTTTAACCTTAGCTTCAGCCTTTCAGAAAACCAGTGATCCACACAGTCAGTTATTACAGTCACTAAGAACATGCACAAACAGAACCGGGTATTATACTTCCAGGTCTGAGGTTTGACAACATTGTGTCTCAGACATGACAGAAAACGCATCATGGGCTTCGTTCACACTGCAGACAAATGTGACCCAAATCTGATTTTTATTAAGTAGATTTGAGCCACTTCCATACAATCGTATTCAATGATTTTAATGTGATTATAGTGGGAACAACCGAAGCGTTTTTAAATGCGATTTTAGCTGCTTTTCCTTCGCATTATCAGATTTACAAAATAATTTTCTGAACGGAAGTGTGCCAATTTCGTTTTTCCAATACAAAGATTTGGCCGTATGGAAATTGGTTTATTTTGCAAAATGAGTAACATGAACAACAACCGGATGTTGCCACTGACACAAACCACAAAGACGACGACGGGAAGTAGAAGTAGGACTGCACAAGAGTTATTTTTTCTTATAATGTGAACAAACAAATTCACGTGTGATTTTAATTGAGTTTCTTATTTAATAGAAACACAAAAATTGCAAAATTGTAATTTTTCAAAATTCAAGGTCTGCAGTGTGAACTAAAAGCATCACATCACTATGAAGTGTTTTTTTTTTTTAAAGAAACTAAAGGATCATACATAAATTTTTTTTTTTTTAAAGAAACTAAAGGATCATACATAAATTTGGTCTGGTAGTCTTTCAGACTACCAGACCAAATTTGTCGATTAAACAAAATGACATGCTGGTGCTCTCTCCTCAGGTCCGATTTGAGGTAAAAATGTGAGAATACATCATTTTTCCCGGTGCACCTTACTTATCTCTGATGAGACAATAAATCTCAAGATAGCGTTCGGAACGTCCATCGTCTCGTCCCGTAAAAGCACAATGTCAAACGAGTTCAAGAACGACTCTTTTCTTTCCTCCACCTGACGAGAAGCAAACACAAGATTAACACCTACCTGTTAAACAAAGCACAGGTGTAATAAAAGCTGTAAGTGCTACCTGGTCGTTGAGGAAGCCGACTGTCAGGATGTTCTGCGCCGTGGAGACGCCGTCAGCCATGCTCAGGTCCCCCAGAGAGTCTCCCAGCAGCAGGACGTTGGGCTGACCATGCAGCTCTCTGAGGGTGGCGCCGTGGGACAGAGCACCGGCCCGTTTGTTGTACGAATGGATCAGCTGACCTTTGAAGGCCTGCAGAACCCCCTGTTGGATGAGACCACACTGAGTTAGTCTCAACTCATTTTACGCTAGGTTTAGGTAAATGTATGGCAAGAAGAAGCAAACTTAATCCTGGACAAAACATTTCACATGGACCATCAAAATTCACCACAATCTCTCAATCCAAAACAGAGAAAACACACACCAACATTTATTTCCTTTTAATTCATCTAGAGAAACTTCTAGCTTATAATCTTATAAGTATTTATTCCTTAGAGAAACTCCTGTTAGACTTTTACTTCTTTTAGGAACTCCTGTTAGTTTACAAATCTAGAACAAACATGGAAAGTACAATCTACCTCATAAAATCAAACATGGACAACCGACATTTGTTTTATTAGAACAAGAAAACAGAGAAACCCCAACTAGTTTATAAATTCAACTTATTCTTATTAAACATGGGAAACTAATATGTAGTTTTATAGTATTAGCTTTTTGTCTTTCTTTTGGTTTTGTTTGAATTTCCTTCTAATTCAGAAAGAGCACTTTGAACTGCTTTGTTGCTGAAAACGTGCTACATAAATAAAACTGCTTTACATATGGAGAAAGTGCTCAAACACTGTAAAAGTACCAAATGAACATTTTTTACTTGAGTAAAAGTACTTGCTTTTAAATATGTCTAAGATATTTAAAGTAAAAGTACTTGTTGGCTGTATACCCCAATGCAGTGATCATTAAGTGCATATTTTCTTTAATACATTCATAGTGTTGTGCTACTTTACATAAATTAGAGGAAATACAAACAAAAGAAAAACAAAAACTCCACAAACAGGAGTTTCTCTGGATAAACTAATAGAAAAGAAAAGTAGTAAACTACATATTGGTTCCACATGTTCGATAAGAATAAGTAGTCTGTAATTTATAAACTATTAAAGAAATGGCTGAACGCAGCCACAATTAAATCTACTTAAAGTACAGGTACATGAAATGTACTTCAGTAACAAAGCACTTGTACTTCACTACATCCCACTATTGAGAATAACAAAGTACTGTAAATCAAATCTAAGAATAAATATGTAATATTTTAAAATAAAACATGTAAGGTGTGGTTGAACTCACAGTGTGGTCAAAGTCCATGTAATTGGAGATGATGTGGACGTTTGGGTGGAAGACGTGGTTCTGTCGGATCACCTCCTCCAGGATGTCGCCTACTCCAGCGGAGAAGATCAGCAGAGGAACGCGTTGCTCTGCCAGGCAGTCGAAGAACGCGCTGCACCCTTCCCTGCAGACACAAACCCATCAGTCAAACTCTTCCATCTAAATCGTGCCCCTTCTGCTTCCTGCTTTTATGAATGTTTCTCCAAGAAACCGCCTGGGGTCCATATAATTACAAAATATATAAAATTACAAAATATGTAAAAAAATATACTTAGAAGTAGACCCTACTTCCAAGTAGGACCTACTTAGAAGTAACCAACCCTATTGTTGCTTTTCCATATGAACTTAAACATCCCATCAGCTTTAACACAAATTGTAATCCAGTTCCCAAAGCCTGACGGTATTTAAAGTTTCCTAATCCCAGATTTTAATCAACTAAAATCAAACTTCATTGGTTTAATTTAAACCTATTCTTTATATATAAATGTAAACAGTTATTTTACATTCAAATTCACAATATAAGGTTTTTAAAAAGTTTAACCACTGGTGGCACACCAGTGCATTATAAGCCTGGCGGGCCACCAGGCTAAGCGTTGTTCATTTTTTAAGTCTTTTTACAATGTTTGCATTTTTTTAAGACTTTACAGTTGGTGTTCAGGTATTAATCTTACAATCTTTCAATAACACATAATCATCAAGTGATATTGTCAAATTTCCTGTCAACTTTAAACATTTTTTAACTCAAAAACAAGGTGGGCCGCTGGCCGAATGACTTCCCTGGCATCCGACCACCAGGCTTATCAAGTTTTCAGGGGGAAACCTTATTAACCATTACTTTTTTTATTAGTTAAAGGCTATGAAAACCGTACTCTTAACTGTGTCCAACACTTTTTCAAAGCAAGAAAAATGATTTAATCTGTCTGGAAATAGTAGAAGAAAAATAAAAAAGTGTAGAAACAAAAATAGCGTTAATATAAAAACTATTTTAACGCTGTGTTAATATAGTTAAGACAGGACTGACAAAAACAGACAGTGTGCACCTTTTTCTTTTTAAATGTGCTTTAAACCACTCAGTTTAGCATCAAACTCAAAATAGCAATAAATAAATATAAACACTATGTTATAATTAATTTGTATAATTTGCCATATTCATTTAGCAGAAGTAAAATTATTGTTTTCCTACTTAAGATCAATTAGTTTCTGTTGCTAAGACATCTTAAGGTTTGATGTAGCTGAATTAAAATTACACGAAACATTTTTTGAGAAATTGATTTTAGAAAAACGTTTATCTGGAAAAAAAAATAAAATTCTGGATCACAAATTATTTTCCATTGCTTGTTTTCCTTTCAACAGCAAATCCACAAGCCTGAATAAAATACACACACAGGAAAAAAAAAATCAAAACAGCATAGAAACCCTGGATTTACAACATCTGACATTAAAAACTATTTTTTTTTAAAGTTTCTCTGAGCTGAGTACCTGAGCACGGCGTTGGAATCCCTGACTGCGCGGGCCAGCTCGTCTTTTCTGATCCTCTGCTGAATCAGCAGGTCATGGACTTTAGTCCACCTGCAGAAAAAAGCAAAGTTCAAGCTTCTTCATCTTTGTTTAGAGCAAAAATATTTACCTCCAATGTTTCAGATACATGGCAAAAATATAATTTTAAAATTGTATTATAGTTATTTTCTTAAAATATAGGATTCACATTAGTATTCAGAACATAGAAACATCTCAAAAAATCAGAATAGAAAAGTTAATTATTTAAGTAATCTGATTCAAAACTAGGTAGTGCATCAATACCAGAGATGCACCGATCCGATACTAATATCTGTATCGGTCCTGATATTGGAAAAAAAAATTATAGATTGGGTATTGGTGACAATATGTCCGATCTTTAATTCTATGCTTTTTCATTCTGAGCCATGATTTATCTATTTTACATAATATTTAGAATTACTAATTACACTTTCTGAACCATTTGAAAGTTTATTTTTTATACGTTTGACCAAGCTAGTCAACATATTGTTTCTGTCAGTTTCAGTTTTAAACTGCCTGAGCAAATTAAAGTTGTTTTTACATGTTTCTACCAATCTTTTGAGGCTATTGGTGTATTTAGGTGTGCTGTACTGTGGCAGAATTATCAAATAGTAGGTGATAATATTGTCATAATATAAGATTGTTGCATTAAAATTTCACTTCTATCCATCTTATGCTTTACTCAAATTTTTTGGAATATATAATTCAGTTTTTTTCATTAATTGTTGATCATAATTAGAACTAAAATATTGAAAATATATTACTTTGTAATAGCACAATTTTAAAAATACACACCTCCCTTCCTGAACAGATTTACTGGAATAAAAAAACTTTTTAAGATTATTCAAATTTATTGTGATGTATCCGTATTGTTCTGAGGTTTCATATAAAGCGCAGTCCATGCTAAAACACTTTAATGTTTTCATGTAACAGTCTTTCTTACCATTCCACCATATAAGGCAGTTTTTCCTCAGGATTGAGGCTCGCATCAATTTCTATGGGATAATATGTGTTAAACAGCTTCTTCATCTGCAGCAAAACAACAAATCATGAACATGAAATTAAACACTAACAAACAAAACACCATGTGGTACATTGGTCTTAACTTTTAAATGATACAAATCAGGATTAGTTGTGCACAAAAACAAGACATTTTGACTTCACTCCACTTTGTTCTTGATGTATGTACATGTAAATATAAATAAAGCAACAAAAAATTACATACTAAAATAAATATGCATATTTGCAGCATTGTTATAACCAGTTAGCCTTACGTTTTGCAACTTTGGTAAAATTACCTTCACTGTGGAGTCGTCATCTATCAACAACCTGTTATTGAGGATGTCTACAAAATAGAAGGAAAATGATTATTACTGAGGACATGCATTTTCAGTGTTAAAAGAAAAATAAGCAAGTCAACATAACTTTATAGACTATTAAGACTTAAAAGTTTTGCCTTCTTCAACTTGTCATATGTATTATGGCTTTTTAAATAAATGCTCATTTCATCAATGTTCTGATGATCAGAATAAAGTTAAATCAGAAGAATTATATAACAAAAGTCTTGACACATGCAAACAATATCCTAAAAATAATACGTCACCTTAGAGATATTGACATTGTTCTTACTGTGGGTGGTGGGAACTCTTTTCCCCTTGTGTGCAAATTTGGTGAGCGTCATATCAAAGTCTGAGATGACCTGTGAAAGCAATAGTAACATAAAATAAAAAGCACACAGCAAATGCATACATTCAGGATAACTCAGTTAAGAAACAAAAACTTCATGCGTTCACACTGCAGAATGATTCCGATATTTTGACGTAATGCATCTGATCTTTTTATGACAGTCTGAACAACACAGGTCGTATTGTTCCGAATGTGACCCTGTTCACTTGGATATCCGATACGTATCCGATTCAAATGTGACCGAACGGCCAGGTCGCACTGATCCGACCTGAACGTCATTGATACTCGACAAACGTCACTATTCTGCGTCCTGATACGCGCAAGCGGGAAAAAACAAAACAACAATAACCATGACGGCCTATAATGAGGATTAAGTTGTTAATATGCTGCTCTGGTTGGACAACAACTTCAAATGTGTAAGCTAAGCTCCACCGTTAGCCTCCATGTTTACTTCCGCAAACACCGAGCTCTTCTTTTTATGATGGTTAGCACTGAGAACGCTGACGTTATTGCGCCCTCTACTGCGCATGTGGGACACCTTCAGGTCGTTTATAGTTCAACCTGGAGATCACATACAAGCCGCATATATTTGGAAGTGTGAACGGACACGGCAAAAAAATAATAAAATAAAATAAAAATCAGATTTGACAAAAAAAATAAAATAAATTAAAAATCGGAATTGGTTCACTTCAGGATGCAGTGTGAACGTAGCCAAAGACATGATGGCAGAATTTTCATTTGCAACTTTTCAATTAGAGATAATTAAATTGAGATATAAAGAGTTTCTCCCCAGTTGTTCAAGCAAACCAAACAGAGTTAGGATAAAGTTCTCTGAGGAATAATTACTAAACAGAACCGATTAAAAGTCAGCACATATTTCTTTATAATTAAAGAGCGCCACCTGCAAGCTGCCTGCTCCTGCTTTCTGCATGGCGTACATGGTGTCCTCCACTCTGCTGCGCTCTCTCATCATCACTGAAACCCTAGTCAGCTCAGGGATCTGAAAACAAAACCATCTTCTTACAATCCACGTTGACCTTTTTCTATTACAAAAAGGCACTAAATTCCTCACCTCAGTTTTAGTCAACTGGTGCCAGATTGCCAAGATGGTCCGCACTGGTGTGTAGATCCAGGGAATATGAAATACCTGCATGAAAATAAGAGGGATAAATACAGTCATCGTTCTGATCTGACAAGTTTTTCTCTGTTCAAACTTTTCTAAATGTTCATTTGTTATTTCAGACCGGTAGTAAATAATTTATCTAAATGTGAAGTAGTTGGATGCTCAGTTGTTAGCTCCTAAACCTGTTGATACTTGGCGTATTGCCAATATTTATAATCACTGTGTGAAAATACTATGTTGTTTATTAACAAATTAAACAATAATGAAGTAAACTGTCTGCAAGGCAGACAGCATGTTGCCTACACAAGATATAATACTGAAAAAAAAAGTATTTTCAAATGTGAATCAGAGAAATTCTGAAATGTCTTTAAAAAATATAATAAAATAAATGAATAATAATACATAACACTTATTCTACAGTCTGTAGTCGTTAGAATCAATTTGGGTAAATAATAACATATACCATTAAGCAAATAGTTAACCTGTCAAATACCTTATAGGCTCCAACACAAGTAAAAGCAAAAAGTAGCTTTCCAAAAAAAAATAAAAATACTTAAGTAAAAAAGTATGATAAAAAAGCATACTCAAATACAGAGTAACTAATCATAAAATCTGATTAAATATTTTAAAATGGTGTCATCAGACAAAATACAATAAATAATTTATTGAATACGACTACATGCTTGTTCTTTTTTCGTTGAAGTTACTTGAATTGGATAGACTAGTGACAAGTGATAGTGAAGAAAAATGTTTTTGAGCTTATCTGCTCCAGCTGACTTAAGCATTGTTGCCCTGTTGTATTCAAAATCCAAAACCAAAGAAAGAGTGAACTGGTTAAAATTTAACTGTCTGTTATATGCATGACTCATTTAGTATTTAAAAAAAAAAAAAAAAAAAAAAAAAAAAAAACAAAACTTTATTTACACTGGTTATCTCCAAATTGCTAGCGTTCACAGTGGGGAAAATCATATACAGTTTTTGCTGGAAAAAAAAAATATTTATTTTATTTGCAACAAAAATATATCATATTTTAAGGTAAAATAGCGCGTTGCATTTCGATATTTTAATAGCCAAAATAAACAAATACTTTAACTTCCGTGCTACTAAGGTAGCAGAGATGCTAACAGCTGTCCGTTACGTTACTTACCATTTTTAAACGGAAGTGTGACGTGCCAGTCGCGTGCTAACCGTTCTTCCAAACAACCGTTAAATGTTGTTCACATGGCGTCAAGTGCAATCGTCGAACTTAAAATGAGAAATAAATTTTAACAATCTTCTTGATTGCATTCTTGTGTGTTACACCAACAAAAGTCCCTCCCTTCCCCAGTCCCACGATATATAGTTCCGAGGGAACCATTTCTTCTCAAGAAGAGCAAAAAAAAAAGAAAAAGTTGATAATAAATGTAGTCAGTGATACCTTCCATTTATTCCAGTAAATCAAAAGTTTGATTTCTACAGAAAGGTCTGTCTAGTAGCTTTAAAGTATTATGATTTCAGAACTACAGAAACAGTAGTGGAAAATGGGCAGCAACTGTTAGTTTTATGAAGTAATTTCAAAGGTGTTATTGCCAGTCTCATATTTTTAATATAATATATTTTTGTTTGGTTTAGAAATGTGATTACCCAATTTTAAGGAGGTAGGACGTAGTAAAAGTTTCTCATAAAACGCTTTAAACAAACTGCTCCAGGAGGACTTAATTCCCGAACTGCATTATAGACAAACTATTTTACCGATTGTTGATTAAATTCACTTTCACAAAATTAGGTTTAGTAGAAAGTAAAAAAAAAGTTTTTAATGAATAAAATAAGTCAATTCAGAATATTGGCAGTTACTTTATTGTGGAAAACCTCAGTGAGATTGTAAAATTAAAGACATATTTGTTTTCCCCACTTATTTTCCTCAAAACACACTTAACATGAAGCAAAATCACCAAACAAATGACATTTATTACAATAAAAGCAGTCTTCCTGCTGGTTTCTAAAGTTTAAATCTGAATGTTAAGCTAAACAAAAATAAAAACAAAAACAGGAATGTTCTTAACTTTTTAGGAAATCTAAATTTTTATATATCCTGGCACTCAGTTACATTATTAAGAGACATTAAAGTAAGCTTTAATTACTATGGACATGACACTGAACATGTAGCACAAGTGGATATCCGTTTATCTTTTAATCTAGAGTCTGAATAGTGTAACTTTTATTAAAAATATATATTTTTAGACATATTTGTTGTTGGTATGAGAGAATCTGTTACAAAAAAAACAAAAAAATTGAGCTCTACTGATTTCTCCCACTAGAAACAACCAATCAGAGCCAGGAGGCAGGTCTTAGCGCTGTCAATCACCCTTCATGTGGCTCTGCTCTTGCTCTCTGCTATGCTAAAGCTAGCATAGCATGTTGTGAATGCTAAGGCTAGTCAACGTGGCAACCACTAACAGTTTTCTTGTAATGATAAGCCATTTCTCCACCATTAGCACATTGAGCCGCAAGTACATGATATTGACTGACAACGCCAAGACCCTCCTCCTGTCTCTGATTGCTTGTTTTCTGTCACAACTGACAGTTTTTATATGTAAAAAAATAAAGTTTTTAAATAAAAGTTACATGTTACAGCTTTAGAGGGAGTTATAGATTTATCTCTCATTCTATCATAATAAAAAAAATAAGATTCATCATTGTGAGAAGGCATTTATCTGAAGATAAAGTGCTAATTATTCACTGGACAATCTTTAATCCTTCTTTAGCATTCGATCTGAGAGTGCATCTGTCTCCGCCTGGTGAGTGTGAGTCGGTGCATCTGCTGCATTTGCTGCATGCGGTCTCGTTGGCGCGCTAGGTTCTGCGGCATTGGGTAGCGCTGGCAGCCACGCAGGTATCTGTACGGGATGCGGACGTGGCAGGCCGCTGCTCGGCAGCGCGGCTGAGGCAGTGGCGGCAGCAGCGTCCAGCGCTTTTTGTCGGCGCAGTAGCGGTACGCCTCCTTGCGGTACTGCTTGTCCAAATTGCTGCTGTTCCTCCAGCCTCCGATGATGAAGACATCCTCACCAAGGAAGCAGATGGCGGCTCCTTCCATCCCAAGCACCTCTGCTGGGAGGCTGCTGAGAATCTCCTCCGGGATGGTTCTGCTTACTTTCTGCTGAGCGGCCTCAAAAGTTGCCTTGTAACTTTTGGGGCAGCAGGAAGCGGTGTGGTAGAAGGTTGTGGATGAGACGGCCATTTGGAAGCTGCAGTAGCTGTCAATCAGAGGTAATGAGTGAACTTCCTGCCACCTGTGACTCTCTGTGTCGTAGCACATGGTCACAGTACTCAGTCCATCGTCATGGTCGATGTCTTCAGGCGTCCTGGCCATCACATACACATATCGATCCTCTACAGTCACTGTTTTTACGTCTCGTAGGATCTTCGGCGCCGGCTCAAGGCTGATCCACTCATCCTGCTCCGGCTTATAAACGGTGACATCCTTAAAGCCTGGGCTGAAGTTACCGTGTCCCCCGATGCCGTAGAGGACATCCTTGACGCCCGTTAGGCCGAATGAGTGCTTCCGCGTGGACAAGCTGCTGACATCCTCCCAGGTATTGAGGCTGGTGTTGTAGCGCTCCACCATCTTGGCAAAGCCAGGCTCCATGGAGCCTGCCACATAGACGTGGCCCTCGGTGGCCGCGATGGCGTGGCCGTCCAGGTGGTTGTGAATGTGCGGTAGATTGATCCAACGATCCTCTGCGACAAAGTAGCCAACGCATTCGCTGAGGTACTCTCCGCCTTCTGAGACTCCACCTACCACCATGATCACGTCCATGTTCTGGCCAAGGCGCGGATGAATGGCCGCCATGTAGGAGGTACTCTGATCCAAGTTAGCCAACTTGAGGCCCTCCGAGCAAACTGCGTGAAACTCCAGAGCGTCCACCACCAGCTGCTGGCACTCTGCCCTGTTGGCCACTAAGGGCTCCTTTCTAACCACACGCGTTAAGTCGGTTGGAGAAATCTGCTTCAGCCTCACGAGCTTGAACAGCTCTTCAAAGAATCGCACCCGTTCCTCCGGGTTTTGGTGGACCCATTTCACGATCGCTTCAAACAGCTGCTGCTCTGAGTCCACAGTAATTTCCGAGTCCAACATCCAGTCTCTCACCAGATGAAACGGAAGAGTGTAGAACTCGTCGTTGGAAATGACTTTCTGGAAGTTTCTTCTGATCGTCTCGGCAGCTTCCAGAGCCAGTTGGTTCAGGCTGTACATGTGAGCCAGGCTGTGCACAGCTACGCAGTTTGAAAGATTCAACTTCTTCACCAGGAACTCGGCACAGAAGCTCTTCAGCTGATCCAACAAGAACCTAAGAAGAAGAAGAAGTTAACACTTTAACTATTTCAGTAGGTAACATTGGGTAATGATCCATCTTGGAATCTGGAGAATCTACTATAAGTTTATCTAGAGAAACTACTCATTACCTTAGATCAACATTTAGCATTAAATGTTTAATATTGGAGCAAGGCCACCTAAAGAAACTCCTGTTAGCTTACAAATCTAGAACAAACGTAGAAAGTACAATCTACTTTATAGAATCAAACATGGACAACCAACATCTAGCTTTATCAGAACAAGAATCCAGAGAAACCTCTACTGATTTATAAATTATGGACTACTTATTGTTATTAAACATGGGGAACAAATATGTAGTTTTATACTTTTTTCTTTCTTTTGGATTTGTTGTTTTGTTTGTATTTCCTCTAATTCATGTAAAGCACTTTGAACTGCCTTGTTGCTTAAAATGTGCTTTATAAATTAAAATTACCTTACCTTAACTATATTGATGACGATTAATATTGTATATTGATTATTTTAATAACAACACTTGACAAAATGCAGTGGTTGTTACTGGTTTCACAGCTGCTGACTGTTTATGATGTTGTCTCAATGTTTTCATTGTGTAAAACACTTTTAACTGCATTTTTGCTGAAATGTGATATGTAAATAAACTTTACTGATTAATTTAGAAAATGATTAATCTTTAACTAGAGTATACAAACTGCAGAAAACGGCATTATACTGAAAGACATTAAGGCTTAATTCCTGCTCAGTATTGTTTTCCCCCCCAGCAGTTTGTAACCTTTATACTTCAGTTAACATTTAATCGCTTACTACACTATTTTTAAAAAATCCATTCAGATTAATTGTGAGCCCGAGCATTCTCTATATAAAAGATTGTTTTAGATAAATAATGTCTTTAGTCAGAGGCTTCTTGAAATTCGCTGTAATACAGACTGCTACAGGAGCTCTTTCCTGCCAACAACAATTTTATGAAGAATCTTGAATAATTTGAGTTACAACATTTCATTTTCCTTTGGGATCCATAAAGTATTTTTAAATTGAATTGAATTTTTCCCTCAAATCAACACAACTGGACAATAATCCCAAGAACAACCTGGTTTTGTAATGAATAAAGCAGCCTAGCACTAAGCTAACATTAAGGTTTCTTCTCAGTGGACTTTTGGATGCATTGACTTCCACTCTACTAATGGAGCATGGTTAAAAGTAGGGTCAAAGATGGCGGAATAATTCCGCAAAATGTCAAAAACTGAAGAATTTTAACTAATATGAGTCACAACAGCATTTAATTTCACTTTGGGATCAATAAAGTATTTTTGAATTAAACAACAGTTACCTGTCAGCTAGTTCCAGCACATCGTGAACATTAGCGTTGGTCACCCGGACCTCTCCCGTGTACATGAAGTGTATGACCGCCTCCACGGTCTCCGGGTCGGGCCCCGCCGCGGAGCTCCACTCCGTCAGCTCCACTCTCCCGGTCCGCGACTCCGAGAACTGTCCGCCCAGCAGCAGCTCGAAATACTGCGAGGCCGCAGACAGGACCGTGCGGTGGGCAGGTAAGGTCAGGACCCCCTCCACGCCAGACGCGCCCCTGGAGCTGAACACCAGGGTCAGGTCGCAGAACAACCCCGCCTTCCTCTGCTCGTTCTGCCGGCGGGAGAGCTCCGAGCAGTAGGTCGGGCAGGTGAACACCTCGGCCTCCTCAGGTTCGCCATCACCTGCGGACAGCGGCGCGGAGGCTCCGCCGCAGCCGCCCTCCTCCGCCGCTGCTGCCATCCCGACGCAAAAACTCAAGGAAAGATGGAAACTCTTGGCTATCTTCGGCAGGAAATCATAGGTGTGCATAAAACAGGTCAGCAGGCATTCAGAGACTGTCATGCACGCGTCGGGTTCAATCAGAGGCTTGATTGAGGAAAAACAACAACAACCCCTCACTTCCGTCTTCAAGAATATTCCAAATACAGGATATTATCCCCAGAAAGTCGACGGCAACCTCACAGATTCAAGCTTTACTTACAAAAGAGACTAACGTACCTTCCGCGAATACAGTAAAATTCAAGTCCTTGTCTATTTCCTGGAGGTAGCAAACCTTCAACACGTCCTAAATTCAGCGAAGTTTACCTTTCTGGATACACCGGTTTTGCGCATGCGTGTTGTTGCTGTGGTCCAACTGAAGGTGATGTGGACTTTCGTGTATTTTCAAACAGCGCGGAGGAGCAACACGGGTTGTTATCACGATTACAGCAGATCTTTGATGCAACATATTTGGAAAATTAAAAGTACGCTGCGCACTGGCAAGAGTCTCAATTTAATCATGTTAAATAGAAATAGTATTCTTAGCATTTATTTCTGCCTTATTTTACAGCATGTGTCAAACTGAAGGCCCGTGGGCCAAACCCGGTCCGTCATAGCTTTTTATGTGGCCCTCTAGATTCTAGACTAAACACCAAGTATGCTTAAATATTATTTTATCAATCAATCAAATCAGTGCAGCTTTTATCAATTTACTGCCAAATTATATCAATCAGTCCCTCCAGTTTCTTTAGAAATATTGTGTAAATTCACACATAAATCAACAAATCCCCACACTTTTTTGTGCCAATACATAATTGAGAGTTTATTGTAGATTTCTCAAAGTTGTCAAAAACTTTACTTGTACTAAACAGATGCCTCAGTCTTAATAACATAGTGTCGGCCATGATCTGTGCACCCTTACAAATTTTTAAGAAAAATATGAAAAGTGTGCCATGCATTTGCCTTAAACCCACCTTTGCAATGTTGTGACCTTTTTAAAATTATTTTTGGCCAGATGGGTTTTGTGCAGAAAAAAAAAAGTCACCACCTCTTCTATAATAAAATATTATAGGAGAGAAAAAAGGCCATTATTTTAGAATATTTAAAAACAGACTCAATGTTGATGGCACTAAAAGTCAACTTTTGGAATAAGAGGAGGAAAATCTACCCAAAAATAAAATGCATTAACAGTTTATTTTATTCACTAGTGGTTCAAAACAAAAAAAAAGAGATTGTGTGAAACCCCATTTCTTTTATATAGATGGACCCATAAATTTTGCTAGACAATAAATTGTTCCAGAAGTTACTGCAATAAGCAATGTTGTTTTGACACCATTTTTAAGTAATATAATGGTAATGGCAAAATAATATTGCAAGAACAGATTCTCAGAGATCAGTAAACATTTAACACTGGAACTGGAAGACATTTTAAATATCCAAAATAAATAAACAAAACAAATAGAATGAATTTTGAAGTCTTTCTAAACAAAGTTGTCCAAATAATTTAAAAAAAGGGCTATTTGAGTCCAAAGCACCAAATTGAAGACTTTTACCATCCAGTTTTTGGTAGAAAGAGAGAGAGAGAAAAAAAGAGAAATGATAAATCATGCCAATGGAAATTGAGTTTGTTTTAATTTACCATACAATTAATTGATTTATTGATTGTGTCAACCCTTTACATACACACTATAACATCTATTCTACCAACATAATTTTATTCAGAACATAAAACAATTCACCAGAGAAGAAGAGTTTAAAATAATTTCTTTATTATTGAACCACTAAGTGTCAGCATATTACAAAAACAAAGCAGTTTTCACAGTTAAATAAAATAAGCAAAATAAAGACTGAACACGGCAGGCGTTACAGAATGTTACAGGTTGGTCGGGACTTCTCAGCTGCACGTCGTCCACAAATAAGGCAAACTGCTTTCATATTCCCTCGCCTCAAACATTCACAGGCGCTTTGTTGTCCTGGATGGTTCTACATGTTACCGTTTTGTTCTTCAGGTACTGCAGCGCAACTAAAGCGTCTGATTCACATTAGCATCCAACCGTTTGTGGATCGATCGGGGCTGTACACGTGGTTTTTACTCCAGGAAAGACTTTGACTCCTTAAATGTTCAGCTCCCTTACTTTATAATGATTCTTCACTTTTATAGACAGATGTTTTAATAAAAACATTTCACCAAAATTATCTTTGGTTTAATAGTGGTGATAAATCTGGAGAAGATTTTAAAAAAAAAAAGAGAAAAATAATTGCTAAGGTGCGGCGCTTAAAACCAAAAAGCTCAATTCGGCACTTGTTTAAAAAAAAGCCTGACGCAGAAAAAAACTAATTACAGTGAATGATGGTTAATGTGCATAAGAAGTATAAAAAGCATTACTGTATTGCTGAGCTTGAACAGATTTTAACATTGGCTGCTGTTCATGCAATTTAACCATCCAATACTTTCCAGCCAGTTGGAAATACAATGTTTTAAATCAGTTCCCCAAAAACAGATCTCTCTGCTTTTTTACTTAATTTCAAAGTCTATTGATTTTTATTTTCGTACTGTCCATTGGGTTGACCTTTTTCTCCCCCAAAAAGAAAAAAAGAATAAGTTACATGTCTAAATTTGTTAAATATCCCAACAAAACTAAATCTAAAAATATCTGTCTCCCCTTTTCCTTTTAAAAAGTAAAATGAAAATGCCTAAACAGATCCTTAATTGGTGCGTATCTCAACGTTCCCTCCCCCAGCGGCAGCGGCGGCCATTAACCGTAACGTTAATGGCTCCCAACCCATTAACGTTTCTCTCAAACCGCCACGCCGGTCAGCGAGCGCCAGGATGAGATGTTCACATGGACATGTGTTCAGGAAGCACGTAGGAGATGTCGTCCCACGGGTGGCGGTACAGACCCTGCTTCAGCCTCTTCTGGTCCAGGTAATGCCCTAAAGAGGAGGAAAAGTTCATTATAAAGAGGATAGTTTGAACCTGGGTAGCGGTTTTTTTATTATTATTATTGAACGGGACTCACCAATGAAGCCCATACTACGGCCGAGAACAAAGATCCCATTCAGAGCGCCGATCTCCACAAATTCGTCGGCTTCATCCCTGGAACCGGTTTAACAGTCAGGTGAGAAACACAGGAATCAAAGTCAAATTTTATCCGTGTAGCACATTTCAGCAGCAAGGTAAAAAAACATCATAAAAACAAAGTCAGAAAAAACAGTCAACAATTAAACATCAACTTTTACCATCATTACACATCAGATTATTGATTATTAATGTTTAATGATTAGTTTTCAAAAACTCTAATGAGGTGGGTTTTTAGTCTAGACCAGTGTTTCTCAACCCTGGTCCATCTTTGTTCCATCTTTTAATGCTTTAATAATGTAATATAAAAAAGGTTCAAGTGGTTAAATGTGCAGAATGTGCAAATTATTTTTCATAAAAACATAATCCTTTATTAAAATAATTGTTATTTGCAGCCATATAAGTAATTAAAAATATGTAAAAAGTGAAATAATTTAATGAGACATGCGACAATTTAAGAAAAAAAATAAATTTTGCAGATGAGCCTGTGTTCAGATTAGAAACCTTTAGCTACACATTCTGTTCCTCTGGTTTACTGCAGAGGAACAGCGACCCTGGACCCGCCGTCCAGGAGCGACCCTGGATGCCGACATGCAGGATGCCGACCCTGAAGGGCATGTTTAAAACACCAGAACTAAAATCGTTCATTTGCAGAACCTCTGCAGAATTTTGTGTCACTTGATTTGCATTTCCATTTGAAGCGGCTGCATTTGAGCAGAGATGCTGTTAAAAACCGAAGGACGCGTTCCCTTGAGGACTGGAGTTTGATTTCTGGTTCGATCAGGATCGTTTCGTCTTACCGTGTGAAGCCTCCACAGGTTCTGAGCAGGTCCACAAAGGAAACGCCAATAAACCCGTCGACATTCAGGATCAAATTGGGTTTCTAGAAGAAAGAAAAAAAAAAGCAATAAAAGTGTTGATTTTTTTGTAATTAGTCAATTATGACAGTTTTTCTTGGTTCAAAACGAATAAAAGCGATAAAATTTGTACATCAGTAGAAATCTGATATAAACTTTTCAATCAATACTAAACTGAGCATTTTAAGTTAATTTAGGACATTACTTTTTCTTGATTTTATTTTATACAAAACAAGAATAAATTCTCCTTCATTAGATTTCAGCATCAAAGTGTCCATTAAACCAAATGAGACGTATATTTTTTCCTGAAGTACCTTGGAAGTAGTGATCTTCTCCACCTCTAGTGCGTAGTCTAGCAGCTGGGTCGACGGGAAGTGCTGCTTCACAAAGTCCTTCAGTATCTGGACTCGCATGTCCGGATTGTTGATCTAAAAACAAAATGAACTGCATTCAGTTTTCTGTTTGAAACAGTCGCTTCGATTCATCAAAATTACCGTTGATGCCATTTGTCACGATTAATTCTGCTGGACGACAAACTGCTCCAGAAGTTACCGCGATAAACGATAATATTGTCGTCTTGAGACAATTTTTAAGGTTTCCCCCAGAAAACCTGCTAAGCTCAGCGGGTGGATGCCAGAGCAGTCATTCATAATTTTTTATCTAATTTCTGAGAGAAAAAATGTTTAAAGTTGACAGGAAATTTCAAAATATCACCTGATAATTATGTGTTATTGGAAGATTGGGAGAGTAACACCTGAACACCAACGATAAAGTCTTAAAAAATATAAACATTTAAAAAAAATAATAAAAAAAAACACTTAGCCTGGTGGGAGCAGAAGTAAAGCTTGGCAGCTTATAATACCATTATCAGGGTTTCCCTCAGTGTAATGGCAAAAACACAAGAACACATTCTGAAAGATCAGTAAACTTTAAAGTCTAATAAGCATTTAACACTGGAGCTGGAAGACTTTTTAAATATCCAGAGTAAATAAACAAAACGACAAATAAAATGAATTTTGAAGTCTTTGTAAACAAAATTGTCCTAAAAAAAAAACCGTTAAATGAGACTAAAGAAGTGAAGAGTTTTATCACCCAGTTTTTGGTAGAAAGAGAGAAAAAAAGATAAATCATGCCGATGGAAATTATTGAGCTTGTTTTAATTTATCATGCAATTAATTGATTTATTGATTATTGTGACAGATGTAGTTAATAGTCATAATTCAAGAGCATTGTTGAAAACAGGAAGTGCTTACCGATTTGACCCTGTGGCCGATGCCCATGATCAGCTTCCCGTCTTTCTTCATCTTGTTGACGAACTCCATGGGCAGCATGCCGCTGTCGAATGCCTTGCTGAACTGCTTTGCTGCTGCATCCAGAGCGCCTCCAAAACGATCCCCCTGATCACACAGATAGATTTTGTTTTAGTGATGCTCTTACAAGCAAAACACAAAATGTAAATGAAATTGGTCAACAGCCAAAAAACTGTCTGGTGTTTTTCAACTGTTTTAGGGTAATTTTGATGAGCTGGATCCAAACATCACATTGGTTTTGCCCAATCAGGTCAACTTTCTGAACTGAGCTACATATTAGTTTGGGATATTAGTTTGAGATTTCCCTGCTGCTGCTGAGCATACGAGGCGTTTGAAGAAACGGAAGTTCATGCCCTTAATTTTGCGCAATGAAGACGTAACATTCAGCTTACATGTACTTACCCTTATCATGCAGTAGCAGGAAGTGAAATTAATTTGATGGGGACTCTTAATAGATGGTAAATTGTGAAAATAATTTGCTAGATATTGAAAGTATCAATATAAATGGGCAAATATATTTACTCACAGGACATTTAAGGAACTTTGTACAATTAAAATAAGCAGAAATATCCAGGTGGATATTTGAAACGTGTGTCATAAAGGGTTAATACACTCCGTTAGAAAATAATTTCCTTTCTCCTAAAACCTTTTTTGGAGGAGAAATATTAACAGAAATGAACTGATGTCGTCACAAAAGATCGGATTTCTCCAAATTAGAATAAAAACCTGACTGATATATAATTTATATAATTTTTGGATTAGCCAAAAATGTCATTTTTGGCTGTTTTTTTTTTTTTGGGGGGGGGGGGGGAACAGAAAAAAAAAAAAAAAGAATTTACAAAAACACATTTTTTTGTAACCCAGTGTGATAAAGTTTATGCCAAGATATTTCTGACACATCTTAGGTTGAAATATTTCAGCAATTGTTGGAGATTATGTGAGATGTTACTGACGATAGTGAGCAGCCCAGACGTGAGGCTGGAGATGAGGTCTTTGCCGGCGCGAGCACAGACGATCGTGTTGTGAGCGCCGGAGACGGCGGGTCCGTGGTCAGCCGTCACCATCAGGCACATCTCAATGAACTGACAGGCGTAGCGCGGCAGCCTGAACACAAAAGCAGCTTTAAATGATCACATTTCCACTCCGTCCAAACCAGTTCTCAGTAAATCTGACATGATAATAAATTTGCAAGATGATAAATTGTCCCAGTAGTTATTGCGATAGACAATAATATTTAAATCATTTTCAATTAATATATTGAGAACGGCATAAAGTACGCTCTCAAATACCAATAACGCGTAATTTTGTACAGAACACTTAACACTAGGGTTGGGCATTTATTCTATTGTTTATCATTTATTGTAATAAACTTCTTATGATAAGAACTTTGTTTAGATGTTTTCTTACTGGGCTGAAAACTATTTACAAATAGAAAAACATATGATGGAGAGACAAAATAAAACATTTGTTGATTTTTTGCTCTGACAATTTTTAGTTTTGGACTGATTTAAGGCTAAAGAGTGTTGCTTGTATCTTTGTTTCCAACAAAAGAGAAAATAATAAAGAAGTTTTAGATGTTTT